>NW_028262372.1:600000-839547 GCF_047370975.1 Nipponia nippon
ACCGGCAGCGACCGCCGCATCCCCCGATTGGAGGACGTCTTCCGCCGCTTCCCCGGCGTGCCAATCAGCATCGAGATCAAAGACGACGACGATGACCTCATCAACGAGGTGCGAAGGCGGGGCCGCCCCTCCCCCCCACCCCACCCACCCCCCATCGCACCCCTCCCCCACCACGATTTGGGGGGGGGGGGTTCACCCCCCCATAGGGGAGGCTGGGGGAGGGGAGGGGGGTCCCAGGTGTCTGGGGCTGCCCCTCCCCCCCCCCGCGCCCCTCACCCCCTCCCCACCGACGCCCCTCCCCCACCCCAAGGTGGCCGCCCTGGTTCGCCGCTACGACCGAGCTCCCATCACCCTCTGGGCCTCCTTCCGCGACCCCATCCTCCGCAAATGCCGGGCGGCCGTGAGTCCCCCCTCCCCCACCCCCGCCCCTCCCCCCGCCCCTCCCCCACCCCGGGGGTTTCACCCCCATGGGGGGGGGGGGGGGGATCCCTGAAGGAGAGGGGGTGGGGTGGGGGCAGGTAGGTGGGGCTGCCCCACCCCCCCACCGCCCCTCCCCCACCCCCTCGCCCCTCACCCACCTCCCTGCCCCTCCCCCACCCACCCCGCCCCTCCGCCACCCCACCGCCCCTCCCCCCACCCTGGGGTTTGACGGGAAGGGGGTCCTGAAGGGGGGATGGGGGGGCGGGGGCAGGTAGGGGGGCGGGGGCAGGTAGGGGGGCTGCCCCACCCCCCCACCGCCCCTCCCCCACCCCTTCGCCCCTCCCCCACTCCCTCTGCCCCCCCCTCCCCCCACCCTGGTGTTTCATGGGAAGGGGGATCCTGATGGGGGTGGGGGCAGGTAGGTGGGGCTGCCCCACCCCCCCACCGCCCCTCCCCCACCCCCTCGCCCCTCCCCCACCCCTTCGCCCCTCCCCCACCCTGGGGTTTCATGGGAAAGGGGTCCTCAAGAGGAGTGGGGGCAGGTCTCTGGGGCTGCCCCACCCCCCCACCGCCCCTCCCCCACCCCCTCGCCCCTCCCCCACCCCCTCGCCCCTCCCCCACCCCCATGCCCCTCCCCCCACCCTGGGGTTTCAAGGGCAATGGGATCCTGAAGGGGGGGATGGGGGGGTTGGGGGCAGGTCTCTCTCGCTGCCCCGCCCCTCCCCCACCCCCGGCCCCTCCCCCTGACCCCCCCCTCCCCCCCAGCATCCCAGCATGCCCTACGCCTTCTCCCTGCGCCGGGGGCTCCTCCTCCTCCTCCTCTACTACAGCGGCCTCCTGCCCTTCGTCCCCCTGGGCGAGGCCGCCCTCTTCTTCGTCCTCCCCGCCATCATCAACCGGTGAGCCCCTCCCCCCCCCCGCCCCGCCCCCCCCCCGCCCTGCACCCCCGCCCCCCGCCCAAGCATCATGGGAGCCCCTCCCCCCATCACCCCCTCCCCCTCCAACGGGGGGTTGGGGGGGGGGAGGAGGGGCGGTCTCCCCACCCCTCCCCCCGCGATGCCCAGGGTGGGGGAGGGGCGCTGCACCCCCGCCCCCCCAAAGCATCATGGGAGCCCCCCCCCATCCCCCCCCCCCTTTCAATGGGGCATTGGGGGGAGGGGTCGGGAGACCGCCCCTCCCCCCTTTCAATTTGGGGTCCCCCGGGGGGGGGGAGGGGCGGTCTCCTCACCCCTCCCCCCCTCCCCTCCCCCCCCCTCAGGACGTATTTTCCCGTCCCCAAGGGCTGGGCCGGGGCCCTGCTGAGCAAAGTGGTGCAGACGTGAGCGGGGGAGGGGCACTTGGGGGGCTGGGGGCTACTTGTGGGGCTGGGGGGTTCCATATGGGCCTGGGGGCACTTGTGGGGCTGGGGGCACTTGGGGGGCTGGGGGCACTTGGGGGTCTGGGGGTTACTTATGGGGCTGGAGGCACTTGTGGGGCTGGGGGGCACTTGGGGGGCTGGGGGTTACTTATGGGGCTGGAGGCACTTGTGGGGCTGGGAGCACTTGGAGGTCTGGGGGTTACTTATGGGGCTGGGGGCACTTGTGGGGCTGGGGGCACTTGGGGGTCTGGGGGTTACTTATGGGGCTGGGGGTTACTTGTGGGGCTGGGGGCACTTGTGGGGCTGGGGGTTACTTGTGGGGCTGGGGGTTCCATATGGGGCTGGGGGCACTTGTGGGGCTGGGGGTTACTTGTGGGGCTGGGGGGTTCCATATGGGGCTGGGGGCACTTGTGGGGCTGGAGGCACTTGGAGGTCTGGGGGTTACTTATGGGGCTGGGGTTTACTTGTGGGGCTGGGGGCACTTGTGGGGCTGGGGGCACTTGTGGGGCTGGGGGTTACTTATGGGGCTGGAGGCACTTGTGGGGCTGGGGGGCACTTGGGGGTCTGGGGGTTACTTATGGGGCTGGAGGCACTTGTGGGGCTGGGAGCACTTGGGGGTCTGGGGGTTACTTATGGGGCGGGGGGCACTTGTGGGGCTGGGGGCACTTGTGGGGCTGGGGTTACTTATGGGGCTGGAGGCACTTGTGGGGCTGGGGGCACTTGTGGGGCTGAGGGTTACTTGTGGGGCGGGGGTGCTCACTTGGGGGGGGGTCCCCCCTCCCCTCCCCCCACAGCGTCGCCTTGCGCAAGCCCCTCCTCCAGCACCTCCAGTCCCGGGGCATCCAGGTACCGCCATGATGGGGGGGGGGGGGAGGGGAGGCGACCTCTGGGTCTGCCCCACGTGACGCCCCTCCCCCCGCCCCCCCGCCCCCCCCAGGTGATCCTCTGGGTCCTGAACGAGGAGCGCGACTTCGCCGCCGCCTTCGCCGCCGGCGCCACCGGCGTCATCACCGATTACCCCGCCCGCCTGCGCCGCTACCTGGACGCCCACCCCTCCCCCCTCCCCCGCCCTCCCCCCGCCCCGCCCCCCCTCCCCGGGCATCATGGGAGCACCCCACCCCCCATCGCCGCCCATTAATCCCTTGTTTGGGGGGGGGGAGGGGGCCGTGAGCCTGCCCCTCCCCCCAACCCCTCCCCCACCCCCTCCTCCCCTCCCCCACCCCGGATTTCTGGCGTGGGGGAGGGGCACTGTGCCCCCCCCGCCCCCCAGAGCATCATGGGAAGTTGAGGGGGGAGGGGCTCCCCCAACCGCCTTATGGGGGGGGGGGGGGGGGGGTCACGAGCTGACCCCTCCCCCCCCCCCGCAGCGCTTCCCAGTAAAAACCAGTAAAAACAAACCACGCTGGAGCCCTTCATGGGGGGGGGGGTGGGGGAGGGGCGCGGCATCGGTTTATTGGGGGAGGGGCTCGAGGTGCGTTTTTCCCACGGGGTGTGGGGGGGGTGGGGCTCAGGGGGGCGTGTCCTCCCCTTCCAGGGGTTCCCCGTTCGGGGGGCGTCTCCTGCCCCCCTCCCCCCTCCCCCGCTTCCCACCCCTCCCCCTCCTGGTCCAGCCGCTCCCGGTAATTGCGCTTGAAGAAGCCGCACTGTGGGGGGAGGGGCGCGGTGAATTTGGGGGGGGTTAACCCAAACTTTGGGGGGTGGGGGAGGGGCGGGGGGAGGGGTTACCTTGAAGAGGCCGAAGGCGATGAGGAGGAGGAGGAGGAGCCCCCCCACCCCTCCCCCCACGTAGACGGGGAGGGGGTCGACCTCCCGCAGCAGCTCCACCTCGGTGAACCCCTGAGCCAAGATGGCGGCGGTGGGTGGGGGAGGGGCCCCCAAAATATGGGGGGGGGGGGGCCCCTCCCCCCTTGTCGAGCCCCTTAATTACCTGGGCGCGGAGGAATCGGGGCGTGGCCTCGAAGCGGGGCGGGGCCAGGGTGACCCAGAGGGCGGAGCAGAAGCGGGGCCGGGCGGGGCCCTGTGGGGGGGGGGGAGGGGTGTGAAGGGGGGAGGGGTGGCCCCTCCCCCCCCCCAATTCTGTCTCGCCCCTCCCCCCCCCCCGGGGGGTACCTGGATGGCGGGGGGGGGGAGGGGGGGGGGGGGGGCGCTGGTGGCGGCGGCGGTGGGGGGCAGGGCCGCCGGGGGGCAGCGGAAGAGGCGGAGCTGGGGGGTGGAGCAAACCTGGGGGGGGAGGGGCACCCCCAGACGGGGGGGGCCTCCCCTCCCCCCCCCCGAAGAGTCGCAATGGGGGGGGGTCACCCCCTGCCCCATAGCACCCTGATATGTGGGGTGCCCCATAGCACCCCGATATGTGGGTCCCCCTGCCCCATAGCACCCCAATATGTGGGTCCCCCTGCCCCATAGCACCCCAATATGTGGGGCACCCCGCCCCATAGCACCCCAATATGTGGGTCCACCAGCCCCATAGCACCCCAATATGGCTCCCCCTGCCCCATAGCGCCCCAATATGGGGGTCACCCCGCCCCATAGCACCCCAATATGTGGGGCACCCCATAGCACCCTGATATGTGGGGCACCCCACCCCATAGCACCCCAATATGGCTCCCCCTGCCCCATAGCACCCCGATATGTGGGTCCCCCTGCCCCATAGCGCCCCAATATGTGGGTCCACCAGCCCCATAGCACCCCAATATGGCTCCCCCTGCCCCATAGCACCCCGATATGTGGGTCACCCAGCCCCATAGCACCCCAATATGGCTCCCGCCCCTCCCCCCCCCCCCCTGCCCCCCAACCTCAGCGATGCTCTGGCGCAGCTCCTGCCCCACGGCGTCTTCCTCCTCCTGCCCCACGGCGACGCAGGCGACGCCCGGCTCCTATGGGGCAGAGCAGAGGTTGGGGGGCTGCCCCTCCCCCTCCCCCCCACATTGGTTTTTTGTTGGGGGGCGGGGGGGGGGGGTGCAGTGGGGCAGGCCGTGGGGCAGGGTGTGGGGCAGGCCGCTCACCGCTCGCACTTGGGGGTCCGCCACCGTCACGCCGTGGGGCAGCGCGTGGGGCAGGAGGACGAAGGCCGTCAGCAGCGGCGGGGGGCTGCCGTGGGGCGGAGGCAAGAGGGTGTCCAGCTACGGGGGGGGGGGGGGGCGCGCGAGAGAGAGAGAGAGATGTGGGGCAGCGCTATGGGGCAGCGCTATGGGGCAGCGCTATGGGGCAGGGAGGGGTTTTGGGGGGGGCCTCACCCTATAGCGATGCCGTAAGGTTTTGTTTCCAGGGCGGCGGGAGGTGAAGTTGAGGTAGGGGGTGGAATCGTCCTGCCTGTGGGGGGCAGGGAAATCAGTGGGGCCCGAAGGGGGGGGGAGGGGCCCCCCCCATCTATGGGGCAGGGGAATATGTGGGGCTGACCAGGTAGCGACCAGGCCGAGGGCGAAGCGGACGGGGACGTCCCACGAGACTTCGTTGTCCTCCATGGTGGCGGGGGGTTCGTTGTCGCTATGGGGCAGGGAAGCAAAGCGCGCGTGTCGCCCTGCCCCATAGCCCCCCCCCCCCCCCCCCCAACCGCTCTGCCCCATAGATCCCAACCTGCTGGCGGCCGCCGTCAGCCCCACGGCTTCCCCCCAGGAGCTGTTTTGGAGGACGTCGAAGGTCAGCTCCACCGTCACCTGGTGTGGGGCGGGATGAGTTAGGGGGCCGCCCCACGGCGGTAGGGCCCCCGCCCCATGGCTCTGCCCCATAGCTCACCTGCCAGCCGGCGCGGAGGACGGGGCGGCTGATGTTACAGGTCAGGCCCCACGGCTGCCCCACGGCGAGGTCGGGGTCCCAGCAGGTGATGGATACCGGGGCGGCGGCCTGTGGGGCAGGGTGTGGGGCAGGGTTTGGGGCAGGGATGTGTGGGGCAGGGTGTGGGGCAGGGAGGTGTGGGGCCAGGAGGTGTGGGGCCGGGATATGTGGGGCAGGGTGTGGGGCCGGGAGGTGTGGGGCAGGGATGTGTGGGGCAGGGTGTGGGGCAGGGAGGTGTGGGGCTGGGATGTGTGGGACCGGGAGGTGTGGGGCAGGGATGTGTGGGACTGGGAGGTGTGGGGCAGGGAGGTGTGGGGCAGGGATGTGTGGGGCTGGGATGTGTGGGGCAGGGTGTGGGGTTGGGAGGTGTGGGGCAGGGAGAAGTGGGGCTGGGATGTGTGGGGCTGGGATGTGTGGGGCTGGGATGTGTGGGGCCGGGAGGTGTGGGGCAGGGTGTGGGGCCGGGAGGTGTGGGGCTGGGATGTGTGGGACTGGGAGGTGTGGGGCAGGGAGGTGTGGGGCAGGGATGTGTGGGGCTGGGAGATGTGGGCCAGGGTGTGGGGCAGGGAGGTGTGGGGCAGGGATGTGTGGGGCAGGGATGTGTGGGGCCGGGAGGTGTGGGGCTGGGATGTGTGGGGCAGGGATGTGTGGGGCAGGGATGTGTGGGGCCGGGAGGTGTGGGGCTGGGATGTGTGGGGCTGGGATGTGTGGGGCAGGGATGTGTGGGGCCAGGATGTGTGGGGCAGGGTGTGGGGCCGGGAGGTGTGGGGCCGGGAGGTGTGGGGCAGGGAGAAGTGGGGCTGGGATGTGTGGGGCTGGGATGTGTGGGGTAGGGATGTGTGGGGCAGGGTGTGGGGCAGGGAGAAGTGGGGCTGGGATGTGTGGGGCTGGGAGGTGTGGGGCAGGGTGTGGGGCAGGGACGTGTGGGGCTGGGATGTGTGGGGCAGGGATCTGTGGGGCTGGGATGTGTGGGGCTGGGAGATGTGGGCCAGGGTGTGGGGCAGGGAGGTGTGGGGCTGGGATGTGTGGGGCAGGGATGTGTGGGGCAGGGATGTGTGGGGCCGGGAGGTGTGGGGCCCGGACGCCTGGGTCCCTCCACCCTCAGCCCCACAAGTGCCCCCCCCCGCCCCATAGCGGCGCCCGCTGTACCTGGCTGGCCCGCGCCCGCCGGAAGGAGAGCCCCACGGGACAGCGCACTTGTAGGGCTGCCCCATAGGCGTCTTCGCCGCCGTTCGCCACCACCAGGCGAACCCCCAATTCGGCCCCGGCGACCCCCAAAACCGCCGCCCCCTCCGCCACCGCCCTGACCCCCAAGTCGGCCTCGCACACCTCGTCTGCCCCACAGTTCTTCTCGAAGGGGATCTATGGGGCAGGGAAAGGGGGGGGGGGGGTGTTAACGCGGGTGGGTTCCCCTCCCCCCCCGCCTCGGCCCCACATCCCGGCCCCACGGCGTCACCTCGGTCCAGGTCGGGGGGGTGTTGGGGCGCAGGGTGGGGCCCTGGGGGTCGCTATGGGGCAGGGAGACGGTGACGGCGACGCGCAGGGGGGTGACGAAGTCGTCGAGGCAGGGCTGGAAGGGGGGGGAGGGGGGGCGGAGGCCCCATAAGTGTGGGTCCCGCCCCATAAGTAAGTGTGGGTCCTGCCCCATAAGTGTGGGTCCTGCCCCATAAGTGTGGGTCCCCGCCCCCCAAGTGTGGGTCCCCGCCCCATAAGTGTGGGTCCCGCCCCCCAAGTGTGGGTCCCCGCCCCCCAAGTGTGGGTCCCTGCCCCATAAGTGTGGGTCCCCGCCCCATAAGTGTAGGCCCTGCCCCCCAAGTGTGGGTCCTACCCCATAAGTGTGGCCCCCCCTGCCCCCCAAGTGTGGGTCCCGCCCCGTAAGTGTGAGTCCCGCCCCCCACGTGTGGGTCCCGCCCCCCCCAGTGTGGGTCCCGCCCCCCAAGTGTGGGTCCCTATCCCAAAAGTGTGGGTCCCATCCCCCCAGTGTGGGTCCCGCCCCCACTGTGGGTCCCCGCCCCATAAGTGTGAGTCCCGCCCCCCCACGTGTGGGTCCCGCCCCCCAGTGTGGGTCCCGCCCCCCCAAGTGTGGGTCCCCGCCCCCCAGCGCAGGCCCCTCCCCCCCCCCCCAGGCCCCTACCAGGATCCTCAGCGCCTGCTGCTGGCAGCTCCGCCCCTCCCGCGCGGGGCTCTGCCCCGCCCACCCCCGCTGCCCCGCCCCGAAGGCCCCGCGCCCCCGCGCCCGCTGGGGGTCCACCTCCAGCCGGAAGGTCACGGGGGTCAGCAGGTCACCTAGGGGGCAAGGGTCAAAGGTCAAGGCCATGGGGGAGGGGCGGGGGTGGGGGAGGGGCGGCGGCACAGCGCCCCCTGCTGGCACCTGTGTAGGCGGGGGTGTCGAGGCGGGTGAGGAGGCAGAGGCGGACGGTGACGGTGACGTCACCCGTGATGTCATCGGGGGCGGGGCGGGAGCAGTCGAGGCCCCGGGTGGGGATCTGGGGGGGGTCAAAGGTCACCTGGGGGGTGACCGTCAGCACCGGCTGCGACCTGCGGGGGGGTGGGGGTGGGGGTGGGGGTGTGTGTGATGTCATCGGGGTCAGCGGGCGTGGCCCCGCCCCCACATCCCCACCGCCATCTCCATGTCCCCACGTCCCCACGGTGGCCCCATCCCCCACGTCCCCGCCCCCACGTCCCCATGGTGGCCCCATCTCCATGTCCCCATGTCCCCATGGTGTCCCCACGTCCCCGCCCCCACGTCCCCACCGCCATCTCCATGTCCCCACGTCCCCACGGTGTCCCCACCCCCACGTCCCCACCCCCACGTCCCCACCGCCATCTCCATGTCCCCATGTCCCCATGGTGTCCCCACGTCCCCACCCCCACGTCCCCACCTCCATCTCCATGTCCCCACGTCCCCACGGTGGCCCCATCCCCCACGTCCCCACCACCGTCCCCACGTCCCCACGGTGGGCCCATCCCCCATGTCCCCACCCCCACGTCCCCACCACCGTCCCCATGTCCCCACGTCCCCACGGTGGCCCCATCTCCATGGCCGGGTCCCCATGGTGTCCCCACGTCCCCACCCCCACGTCCCCACCGCCATCTCCACGTCCCCACGTCCCCACGGTGGCCCCATCCCCCATGTCCCCACCCCCACGTCCCCACCACCGTCCCCATGTCCCCCCCCCCCGGTGTCCCCACGATGTCCCCACCTGAGCACCACGACGTGACCTTCCGTCCCCACCGCCAGGTCCACCAGCCCATCCCCCGTCAGGTCCAGGACGCCGTCCAAGGCCTGCCCGAAGAACCGCAGCCCCGGGGCCACCGCCTGCCCCTCCAGCCGCTGCGGGGGGAGGACAACCCGTGTCCCCAACGTCCCCAACGTCCCCAACGCGTCCCCAAGGCGTCCCCAAGGCGTCCCCAGCGTCCCACCTGGCTGTAGCGGCTCTCCACCCCCCCCGGGCGGCCGGAGAAGATGTAGATGGCTCCTCGATCTTCGTCCTCCATGGGGGCGCCGACGGCCACCTCCTTCAGGTTGTCACCGTCGAGGTCACCCAACGCCGCCAGGGAGGCCCCGAAGCGTCCCAAAGGGTGGCCCGGGGCGCCCCACAGCTCCCCGGCCAGCGCCAGGGCGTCCTGCGGGGGCGGGGAGGGGAGGGGACACCTGGGTCACCCCGTGTCCCCTGGGCGGGGTCACCCCCATCCCTGAGGTCACCACGGCCACCCCCACCCTTGGGTCGGGGTCACCACGGCCACCCCACGTCCCCTGGGTGGGGTCACCTTGGTCACCTCCATCCCTGAGGTCACCTTGGTCACCCCCACCCTTGGGTTGGGGTCACCATGGCCACCCCACGTCACCAAGCCGGTGTCACCTTGGTCACCCCCACCCTTGAGGTCACCATGGCCACCCCCACCCTTGGGTTGGGGTCACCATGGCCACCCCACGTCCCCAAGCCGGTGTCACCTTGGTCACCCCCACCCTTGAGGTCACCACGGCCACCCCACATCCCCTGGGTGGGGTCACCTTGGTCACCTCCATCCCTGAGGTCACCTTGGTCACCCCCACCCTTGGGTTGGGGTCACCATGGCCACCCCACGTCCCCAAGCCAGTGTCACCTTGGTCACCCCCATCCTTGAGGTCACCACGGCCACCCCACGTCCCCTGGGTGGGGTCACCTTGGTCACCCCCACCCTTGAGGTCACCACGGCCACCCCACATCCCCTGGGTGGGGTCACCTTGGTCACCTCCATCCCTGAGGTCACCTTGGTCACCCCCACCCTTGGGTTGGGGTCACCATGGCCACCCCACGTCCCCAAGCCAGTGTCACCTTGGTCACCCCCATCCTTGAGGTCACCACGGCCACCCCACGTCCCCTGGGTGGTGCCACCACCCCACCCCCCTCCCCCATAACCACCTCCCCCCCCCTTCGGTGGCCCCGCGGGGCGGTGACGTCCCCCGGGGGTGCCCGTGTCCCCCTCCCCCGTTACCTCCTGCCACCGGTAGAGGTGCACCCGGCCCCCGCGCCGCCCGTCGAAGTGGGTGGGGGCACCCACCAGCAAGGCCACCGTCACCTCGTCCTCATCCAGGGCGCAGAGGGTGGCCCCGAAGTACGAACCCACCTAAAGGGCGCCGATGATGTCACCGGGGTTGGGGGCGGGGGGACGCCGATGATGTCACCGGGGGGGGTGACGCCCACGGGCACCCACCGCCCTTTACCTGCTCCCCGGCGAGGGTCTGCAGCACCCGCCAGCTGCCGCTGTCATCGCTGACCTCGAAGAGGACGACGCCACCCACGTGACGGTGACGGGGGGCACCCGCTGCCACCAGGGCCCGGCCGGGGACACGGAGCCCGGCCACCGCGTAGCCTGAGAGGGGTCACCCTGGTCACCCCGTGGCCCTGGGGTGGGGCCACCATGGTCACCAGGGTGGGGGTCATCTTGGTCACCCCATGGTTCCTGAGATGGGGCCACCATGGTCAACCTCATCCTGGGGTTGGGGCCACCATGGTCAACCTGGTCCTTGGTTGGGGCCACCATGGTCACCAGGGTGGGGTCACCTCGGCCACCCCATGGTCCCTGAGATGGGGCCACCATGGTCAACCTCATCCTGGGGTTGGGGCCACCATGGTCAACCTGGTCCTTGGTTGGGGCCACCATGGTCACCAGGGTGGGGTCACCTCAGTCACCCCATGTCCCTGGTTGGAGCCACCATGGTCAACCTGGTCACCAGGGTGGGGTCACCATGGTCAACCTGGTCCTTGGTTGGGGCCACCATGGTCACCAGGGTGGGGTCACCTCGGCCACCCCATGGTCCCTGAGATGGGGCCACCATGGTCAACCTCATCCTGGGGTTGGGGCCACCATGGTCAACCTGGTCCTTGGTTGGGGCCACCATGGCCACCCTGTGGCCCTGGGGTGGGGCCACCATGGTCACCAGGGTGGGGTCACCTCGGCCACCCCATGGCCCTGAGATGCGGCCACCACCATCACCCTCATCCCTGGCTTGGCCTCAACCATGCCCCCCCCCCCCCATTTACCCCCTCCCCCCGCCCCTCCCCCCCGCCCCTCCCCCCTCCCCCACCCCCCCCATTAACCCCTCCCTACCCAAGTAGGTGTCCGTCACGTTCTCCTCCAACGACGGGCTGGCCACGAACGTCTCGTTCTCCAGCTCCAGCTCCACCAATCCCCCGGCCCAATTATCGGCCCCCACCGCCCCCGTCACCCGCCGCCCCTGGGGGGGGAAGGGGGAGGGGAGGGGAGTCACGTGACAAAGGACCCTTCAACCCCCCCTCCCCCCCCCCCCCCCCTTGAACCCCCAACTGCCTTACGTGGACCACGCCGACGCTCATCCCGCTGGAGCACAGCTCCAGGTGGAACCGGTTCAAGTCGCTGGTGCCTACGAACGGGGGGAGGGGAGGGAGGGGGAGGGGGAGGTGAAGTGCAGGCAGGGATGGGGGAGGCGAGCCCAAAAACGTCTTCTGGGGGGGGCGGGGTCACCTTCGATGTCGTAGATCTTGGCCTGCAGCTCGCGGAAGAGCCCTTGGAGCTTCTCGAAGCTGTCGAGGACCTTGACGAATTCGACGCTGGGGCGGGAGGCGAATTGGCTGAGGTAGAGGCGGGTGTCGGGGCTGTTGAAGTTGTTGCCCACCTGCCGGAGGTACAGGCAGGGAGGGGTACAGGCAGCTGCCGGATCCCGGGGGGCGTCCGTGTGTCCATCCCCACCCATTGCCCGCCATTTTGGGAGCTTTGGAGCTCATCCCCGTGGCGTAAAGGGGGACGCGGGGCCTCCTGGTTGTCTGCAACTGGGTACAGGCAGCGCTGGGTACAGGCAGGGAGGGGTACAGGCAGCTGCCGGATCCCGGGGGGCGTCCGTGTGTCCATCCCCACCCATTGCCCGCCATTTTGGGGGGTGTTGAGCTCATCCCCGTGGCGTAAAGGGGGACGCGGGGCCTCCTGGTTGTCTGCAACTGGGTACAGGCAGCGCTGGGTACAGGCAGGGAGGGGTACAGGCAGCTGCCGGATCCCGGGGGGTGTCCGTGTGTCCACCCCCACCCACTGCCCGCCATTTTGGGGGGTGTTGAGCTCATCCCCGTGGCGTAAAGGGGGACGCGGGGCCTCCTGGTTGCCTGTGACTGGGTACAGGCAGCGCTGGGTACAGGCAGGGCCGGGTACAGGCAGGGGGTCGTGACCTCACCCCGATGATGTAACGGATGATGCCGCGCTCTTCGGCCTCCCGGATGCTGCCCTGGTCCTCGTCGGTGGCGTCGCCGTCGGTGATGATGATCAGCACCCGCTTGGCGCCCGCCCGCGCCCCCAGCTCGGGGGTGAAGATGGTCCTCCTGGGGGGCGGGGGTGGGGCTGGGGGGCGGCCGGGGGCGCGGGGTGGGGGTGGGGCATTGGGGAGCGGCTGTGGGGCGCGGGGGTGGGGGTGGGGCGTTGGGGGCAGCCGTGGGGCGCAGGGGTGGGGGTGGGGCTGGGGGGCGGCCGGGGGGCACGGGGTGGGGGTGGGGCGCTGGGGGGTGGCTGTGGGGCTGGGGTGGGGGTGGGGCTGGGGAGCGGCCGTGGGGCGTGGGGGTGGGGCGTTGGGGGCAGCCGTGGGGCGTGGGGGTGGGGGTGGGGCTGGGGAGCGGCTGTGGGGCGCGGGGGTGGGGGTGGGGCGTTGGGGGCAGCCGTGGGGCGCAGGGGTGGGGGTGGGGCTGGGGAGCGGCTGTGGGGCGCGGGGGTGGGGGTGGGGCGTTGGGGGCAGCCGTGGGGCGCAGGGGTGGGGGTGGGGCTGGGGAGCGGCTGTGGGGCGTGGGGGTGGGGGTGGGGCGTTGGGGGCAGCCGTGGGGTGCAGGGGTGGGGGTGGGGCTGGGGGGTGGCCGGGGGCGCGGGGTGGGGGTGGGGCATTGGGGAGCGGCTGTGGGGCGCGGGGGTGGGGGTGGGGCGTTGGGGGCAGCCGTGGGGCGCAGGGGTGGGGGTGGGGCTGGGGGGCGGCCGGGGGGCACGGGGTGGGGGTGGGGTGCTGGGGGGTGGCTGTGGGGCTGGGGTGGGGGTGGGGCTGGGGAGCGGCTGTGGGGCGTGGGGGTGGGGCGTTGGGGGCAGCCGTGGGGCGTGGGGGTGGGGGTGGGGCTGGGGAGTGGCTGTGGGGCGCGGGGGTGGGGGTGGGGCGTTGGGGGCAGCCGTGGGGCGCAGGGGTGGGGGTGGGGCTGGGGGGTGGCCGGGGGGCACGGGGTGGGGGTGGGGTGCTGGGGGGTGGCTGTGGGGCTGGGGTGGGGGTGGGGCGTTGGGGGGCAGCCGTGGGGGCGTGGGGGTGGGGCTGGAGGGCAGCCGGGGGGCGCGGGGGTGGGGGTGGGGGGCTGGGGGGCACTGGGGGGCACTGGGGGGCTGTGGGGCGCAGTGGGGCGCAGTGGGGCAGCAGCGGGGCGCCGTGGGGCGGGGGCGGGGCGCTCACGTGACGTAGGCGATGGCGGCGAAGGTGTCGGTCAGGGCGCGCAGCTGGCTCAGCCCCCGCATCAGCTCCCGGGGCCGGGGCCGGGCCGCGAAATCGGCCAGCGTGAACTGGGGCCGGACCCCCGCCGAGAACTGCACCGCCCCGAACTGCCCCCGACCCACAGGCGCTATAGGCCCACAGGCCCCATAGAGCCTATAGGCCCCATAGACCCCATAGGCCCCATAGGCCCCATAGACCCCACAGGCCCCATAGGCCCCATAGGCCCCATAGGCCCCATAGGCCCCATAGACCCCACAGGCCCCACAGGCCCCATAGGCCCCATAGACCCCATAGGCCCCATAGACCCCATAGGCCCCATAGACCCCACAGGCCCCATAGGCCCCATAGGCCCCATAGACCCCACAGGCCCCACAGGCCCCATAGGCCCCATAGGCCCCATAGACCCCATAGACCCCATAGACCCCACAGGCCCCACAGGCCCCATAGGCCCCATAGGCCCCATAGACCCCATAGACCCCATAGACCCCACAGGCCCCACAGGCCCCATAGGCCCCATAGGCCCCATAGACCCCATAGGCCCCATAGGCCCCATAGACCCCACAGGCCCCACAGGCCCCACAGGCCCCAAAGGCCCCACAGGCCCCACAGGCCCCATAGGCCCCATAGGCCCCACAGACCCCACAGGCCCCACAGGCCCCACAGGCCCCACAGGCCCCACAGACCCCAAAGGCCCCACAGGCCCCACAGGCCCCATAGGCCCCATAGGCCCCACAGACCCCACAGGCCCCACAGGCCCCACAGGCCCCATAGGCCCCATAGACCCTATAGACCCCATAGGCCCCATAGACCCCATAGACCCCACACGCCCCAAAGGCCCCATAGGCCCCATAGGCCCCGTAGGCCCCACAGACCCCACAGGCCCCATAGGCCCCATAGACCCTATAGACCCCATAGGCCCCACAGACCCCATAGGCCCCATAGGCCCCGTAGGCCCCACAGACCCCATAGGCCCCCCAGACCCCATAGGCCCCACAGGCCCCACAGGCCCCATAGGCCCCACAGGCCCCATAGACCCCATAGACCCCCCAGACCCTCTAAGCCCCATAGGCCCCATAGGTTCCCCAGGCCCCACAGCCCCTCTACCCCCCATGCCCCCCCGCCCCCCTCCCCCCAACCTCCCCCTCCCCCCGCCCCCCCAGCGCCCCTCCCCCCAGCACCCACACGGATGGAGGTGTTCTCCAGCTTCTCCATGACGTCCACCATGAAGTCGCGGATGGCCCCGAACTGCTGGGCGCTCATGCTGTTGGAGCCGTCGAAGAGGAAGACCAGGTCCACCATCCCCGGCAAGCAGCCTGCCCGCGGCGGGGGAGGGGAGACCTCCCTCAGCTGCAGGCAGCAGCAGGCAGCTGCCAGACTCGCCGAGGGCTTGGCCGGTTGGGTTGGCCAACGGTTGGGTGTTGGGTTGGCCATGGGGTCAACGGGTGGCACCTCAAGGTCTCCATGGGTCAACCACCAAGGTCTTGATGGGTCAACCACCATGGTGGTGGCGGTGGTCTGGCAGCAGCAGGCAGCTGCCAGACTCGCCGAGGGCTTGGCCATTTGGGTTGGCCAACGGTTGGGTGTTGAGTTGGCCATGGGGTCAACGGGTGGCACCTCAAGGGCCTCATGGGTCAACCACCGTGGTCTTGGTGGTCAACCACCACGGTGGCGGTGGTCTGGCAGCAGCAGGCAGCTGCCAGATTCGCCGAGGGCTTGGCCACTTGGGTTGGCCAACGGTTGGGTGTTGCGTTGGCCATGGGGTCAATGGTTGATGCCTCAAGGTCTCCATGGGTCAACCACCAAGGTCTTGATGGGTCAACCACCACGGTGGCGGTGGTCTGGCAGCAGCAGGCAGCTGCCAGACTCGCCGAGGGCTTGGCCAGTTGGGTTGGCCAACGGTTGGGGGTTGGGTTGGCCAACGGTTGGGGGTTGGGTTGGCCATGGGGTCAACGGGTGGCACCTCAGGGGCCTCATGGGTCAACCACCGTGGGCTTGGGGGTCAACCACCATGGTGGTGGTCAAGCCCAAGGTGTTGGGTGATTGGGTGGCCAATGGGGCGGGGGGTGGGGTCAAGGGGGCGGGGCCTTGAGCCCCTCACCTTGGTAGCCGGGGGCCAGCGTCTGCCACGGCTTCAGCTGCGGGTCCAGGAGAAGACAGAGGCCGCTGGTGTAGACGTTCCGGTCGCATTCGCGGGTCAAACCGGGCCCGCAGGCCTGGGGGGGGAGGGGCAGAGGGTGGGGGAAGGGGGGGGGGTGGGGGGGGGGGGCCATCCCCCCCCCCCCCCCAATTGGGCCCCTGGGTGCTGCGACTTACGATGGTGACGTCACCGTCCCGGGCCAAGGCCATGCCCATGTGGGTGCGGGTGCTGTTCCCTGGGGGCGGAGCCAACCCCATCCCGATCCCAATCCCAGCCCAATCCCAATCCCAATCCCGATCCCACCCTAATCCCAATCCCAATCCCACTCCAATCCCAGTCCCAATCCCACTCCAATCCCAATTCCTTCCCAATCCCAATCCCACCCAATCCCATCCGTATCCAATCCCAATCCCATCCCAATCCCATCCCAATCCCACCCTAATCCCAATCCCACCCCCACCCCTATCCCATCCCATTCCCAACCCCAGTCCCCCCCAATCCCATCCCAATCCCAATCCCACCCCAATCCCACCCTATCCCAATCCCATCTCAATCCCAGTCCCAATCCCACTCCAATCCCAATCTCATCCCAATCCCACCCCTATCCAATCCCACCCCCATCCCAATCCCGCCCCCACCCCAATCCCCCCAATCCCAATCCCTTCCCAATCCCAATCCCAATCCCAATCCCAATCCCACCCCCTCCCCAATCCCAATCCCACCCCCATCCCAATCCCATCCCAATCCCAATCCCAATCCCACCTCACCCCCACCCCAATCCCACCCCACCCCAATCCTAATCCCAATCCCACCCTAATCCCAATCCCACCCAATCTCATCCTCATCCAATCCCAATCCCATCCCAATCCCTTCCCAGCCCCAATCCCAATCCCACCCCCATCCCAATCCCTTCCCAATCCCACCCCCCCCCTCCCCCCCTCCCCCCCGCTCCCACCTTCCACCTCCACCTCCCGGCACTCGCCGCTCTCCACCCGGCACTGGAAGAGCCGCCCCCCCTCCCCCGCCTCCGCCGGGGCTCCCACCACCAGCCTGGGGGGAGGGGCGGGTCAGCCACCCACAACTGGGGGGGCTGAGGGGTCCCGGACCCCCAACTGGGGGCACCCATGGCTCCGGGACCCCCAACTTGGGGGGCTGAGGGAGCCGGGACCCCCAACTGGGCACCCATGGCTCCGGGACCCCCAACCGGGGGCACCCATGGCTCCGGGACCCCCAACTTGGGGGGCTGAGGGAGCCGGGACCCCCAACTGGGCACCCATGGCTCCGGGACCCCCAACCGGGGGCACCCAGGTCCCACAACTGGGGCACCCAGGCCTCCAGAACCCATAACCAGGGGCACCCAGGGGTCTGGGACCCACAACTTGGGGGGCTGAGGGGTCCCGGACCCACAACTGGGGCACCCACGTGTCCAGGACCCCCAACCAGGGGCACCCATGGGTCCAGGACCCACAACCAGGGCACCCAGGCCTCCAGGACCCACAACCGGGGCACCCAAGGGTCCCAGACCCACAACTTGGGGGGCTGAGGGGTCCAGGACCCACAACTGGGGCACCCATGGGTCCAAGACCCACAACTGGGGCACCCACGTGTCCAGGACCCACAACTGGGTCACCCAAGCCTCCGACACCCACAACCGGGGCACCCACGTGTCCGGGCCCCACAAGTTAGGGGGCCGTGCCCCACAAGTTAGGGGGCCGTGCCCCACAAGTTGGGGGTCCCAGGCCTCGTACCGGGATTCCGGGATCTGCAGCACTTTGTGGCCGAAGCTTCGGCTCCCGTTGTGGTGGAGGAGCCGGTGTGGGACCGGTTGAACGTTGAAGGCTCCCGTGTGGGGCAGCGCTATGGGGCAGAGGGGGGGGAGGGGGTGGGCGCCCACCCCTCCCCCACCCCCCCACCCCCCCCTCACCTTGCGACCCCCTCCCCCCACCGCGCGGATGCCAACTTCCTTCCCCAAACTGTGGGAGGGGAGCGGTGCCCCTCCCCCCACCCAAGACCCCCTGCCCCTCCCCCTCCCTTCCCCTCCCCCCTCCCTTCCCCTCCCCCACCCCACTTCACCCACCCCACCCCCCATTACCGGCCACCAAAGCGCCGATGACGACGCCGACGATGCCGCCGTTGCCCGCCGCCATCTTGCCTCCCGAACCCAACTTCAGCCCCTCCCCCCTCCCCCATCATTTCCTTCCTTCCCCCTCCCCCCACCAGCACCCAACCCAACCCAACCCCGATTGGGTGAACCCCGGGCATCCGGTAGGCGGAGCCCCTCCCCCCTCCCCCCCCCAAGATGGCGGGATGCTGGGATCGAATCCTCCGGGCGTTGGATGAACTTTCGGCGACGGAATTGCGCCGGTTGAAGGCGACGTTGAACCGGTTGCCGGTGGCGCCGGGTTACGACACCATTCCCTGGGGACCAATGGAAAAGGCCAACACCGATGACCTCACCCATTTGCTGATTGGTCGGTACGGGGAAGGTTACGGGTTGGAGGTGACGGCCGAGGCGTTAAGGCGGATCCACCGGCGGGATTTGGCCTTCCGATTGGTTGGGGATGATGGTGAGGTGGGGGGAGGGGAGGGGGGTGGGGGTCGGGTGGGGGTTGGGTGGGGGTTGGGTTGGCAAGGGTTGGGTGGGGGTTGGGGTGGCGAGGGTTGGGTGAGGGATGGGGTGGGGGATGGGTTGGCAAGGGTTGGGTGGGGGTTGGGTGGCGAAGGTTGGGGTGGGGGTTGGGTTGGGTGGGGGTTGGTGGCTCCAAGGGTTGGGGTGGGGGATGGGGTGGGGGTTGGGTTGGTGAGGGTTGGGTGGGGGTTGGGTGGCGAAGGTTGGGTTGGGGGTTGGGTTGCCAAGGGTTGGGTGGGGGGTGGGGTGGCGAAGGTTGGGGTGGGGGATGGGTGGTGAGGGTTGGGGTGGGGGTTGGGTTGGGTGGGGATTGGGTGGGGGTTGGGGTGGCGAAGGTTGGGGTGGGGGATGGGTGGTGAGGGTTGGGGTGGGGGTTGGGTTGGGTGGGGATTGGGTGGGGGTTGGGTTGCCAAGGGTTGGGGTGGGTGGGGGATGGGTTGGCAAGGGTTGGGTTGGGTGGGGGTTGGGGTGGCGAGGGTTGCGCCGACGACCGACAATCACCCCTCCCCCACCCCACCCCTCCCCCCCCCCCCCGCCCCAAGCAACGCCCGCCCCCTCCATGACCTCACCGCCGCCCCGTCGCCGGCCGAAGGCTTCGTGATGCGGCACCGCGTCGCCCTGGTCCAACGGGTGCGGAGGGTGGCCGCCCTGTTGGACCTCTTGCAGGAGGAGGGGGTGTTGACCACCGAGGAGGTGGCCACGGTAGCCGCCGCCCCCACCCCGCAGGAGCAGATGAGGCGGCTCTTGGCCACCGCCCCGGCTTGGGGACAGCGGGGACACGGGCAATTCCTGAAGGCCTTGCGCCGCCTGCACCCCTGCCTGATGGAGGAGCTGGGGCGGGGGGAGGACCTCCCCGAGGGGGAGTAAATGGGGGGGGGAGGGGTCAAAAAATGGAGGGGGGGAGGGGTCTTTCTGCCCCCCACCCCCCCCGGCTCCCCCAAATCCCTTCAGGACCCCTTGAGGTTTGAAGACCCTCAAAAAGCTTCTGAAGGCCCTCAAGAACCTACTGATGGTCCTCAAGAAGCTCTTGGAGGCCCTCAAGAGCCTTCTGAAGGCCCTCAAGAAGCTGTGGAGACCCCCAAAAAGCTTCTGATGGTCCTCAAGAAGCTCCCGAAGGCCCTCAGAAAGCTTTTGGAGGTCCTCAAGAGCCTTCTGAAGGCCCTCAAGAAGCTGCAGAGGTCCTCAAGAAGCTCCTGAAGGCCCTCAAGAAGATGTGCGGACCCTCAAAAAGCTTTTGGAGACCCTCAAGAAGCTTCTGATGGTCCTCAAGAAGCTGTGGAGACCCTCAAGAAGCTTCCGATGGTCCTCAAGAAGCTGTGGAGACCCCCAAGAAGCTCTGAAGGCCCTCAAGAAGCTGTGGAGACCCTCAAGAAGCTCTGAAGGCCCTCAAGAAGCTTCTGAAGGCCCTCAAGAAGCTGTGGAGACCCTCAAGAAGCTCTGAAGGCCCTCAAGAAGCTTCTGAAGGCCCTCAAGAAGCTCTGAAGGCCCTCAAGAAGCTCCTGAAGGCCCTCAAGAAGCTTCTGAAGGCCCTCAAGAAGCTCTTGAAGGCCCTCAAGAAGCTGCGGAGGTCCTCAAGAAGCTTCTGAAGGCCCTCAAGAAGCTCTGAAGGCCCTCAAGAAGCTCCTGAAGGCCCTCAGAAGCCTTTCCCACCCCCGGCTGGACAAACTCTTCCCCCTGGGCCCAGCGGCCCCGGCAGCCCCCCAGCAAGGACATCTCGAAGAGCTTCCAGGTTGGAGGAAGCCGAGAAGACAACAAAAATCCCACCCTCGTCAGTGAGTTTGCTTTTTCTGACGGCAGCAGCTCAAGGGCTTTGCCGCCATGGTCAAGCTCCTCCTTTCTGGAACGTTCTCCCACCACGGCTCCGCCCCGGTTCCCACCATTCCCAGTTCACGTGGTGAGGAACCTCTTGAAGGGGCCATCTTGGTTCCAGCAAAGCTTTGCTTGGGTTGGGACCTCGGGGGCACCCAAGGGACCCCAGGGTCACCCAAGGGACCCATAGGGACCTCAGGGACCCCCAAGGGACCCTTGATGACACCCAAGGGACCCATAGGGACCTCAGGGACCCCCAAGGGACCCTTGATGACACCCAAGGGACCCATGGGGACCTCAGGGACCCCCAAGGGACCCTTGGTGACACCCAAGGGACACCCAAGGCACCTCAGGAACACCCATAGGACCCTAGGGGCACCCAAGGGACCCCTGGGGACCTCGGGGACACCCAAGGGACCCTTGATGACACCCAAGGGACCCATGGGGACCTCGGGGGCACCCAAGGGACCCATGGGGGCTTCAGGGACCCCAAGGGACCCCAGGGACCCTTGGTGACACCCAAGGGACCTCAGGGGCACCCAAGGGACCCTTGATGGCACCCAAGGGACCCCAGGGACCCTTGGTGACACCCAAGGGACCTCAGGGGCACCCAAGGGACCCTTGATGGCACCCAAGGGACCCCAGGGACCTCAGTGACACCCAAGGGACCCCAGGGACCCTTGAAGACACCCAAGGGACCCCATGGGCACCCAAGGGACCCATGGGGACCTCAGGGACCCCCAAGGGACCCTTGGTGACACCCAAGGGACACCCAAGGCACCTCAGGAACACCCATAGGACCCTAGGGGCACCCAAGGGACCCCTGGGGACCTCAGGGGCACCCAAGGGACCCTTGATGACACCCAAGGGACCCCAGGGACCTCAGTGACACCCAAGGGACCCCAGGGACCCTTGGCGACACCCAAGGGACCCCATGGGCACCCAAGGGACCCTTGGTGACACCCAAGGGACCTCAGGGGCACCCAAGGGACCCCTGGGGACACCTGAGGGGGTCCCGTTCACCGGGGTCCCCTGGGGTGGGGGTGGGGGTGGGGGGAGGGGTGCCTGCAGCGGGGTGGGGGAGGGGCCCAGCCGCTTGGGTCCAACCAGGGCACTCGGGGGGCACCCAAGCGTCCCATGGGCGTGGGGGCAGGGCCGGACGCCTGGGTCCCCGCCCCATGGGTGGGGGGTGGGGGTATTTAGGGGGGGTGGGGGTGGGGGGGTCGCCAGCGGTGGGGGAGGGGATGGAGCGGGCGACGGCCGTGAGCCCCTGGGACTTGGGGGTCATCGGGGGCTACTTCGCCCTTGTCCTCGCCGTGGGGCTCTGGGTAGGGTGCTGCTGCCCCACCCCCCCCGCCCCACCCCCCGGACCCCTAACTGCCCCCCCGACCCCTAACTGCCCCCCCTGGACCCCTAACTGCCCCCCGGACCCCTAACTGCCCCCCCATGGACGCCTAACTGCCCCCCCGGACCCCTAACTGCCCCCCGGACCCCTAACTGCCCCCCTGAGACCCCTAACTGCCCCCCCCAGACCCCTAACTGCCCCCCGGACCCCTAACTGCCCCCCCAGACCCCTAACTGCCCCCCCGGACCCCTAACTGCCCCCCTGAGACCCCTAACTGCCCCCCAGACCCCTAACTGCCCCCCGGACCCCTAACTGCCCCCCTGAGACCCCTAACTGCCCCCCCAGACCCCTAACTGCCCCCCTGGGACCCCTAACTGCCCCCCCCGGACCCCTAACTGCCCCCCCGGACCCCTAACTGCCCCTTGGGACCCCTAACTGCCCCCCCCGGACCCCTAACTGCCCCCCCAGACCCCTAACTGCCCCCCGGACCCCTAACTGCCCCCCCATGGACCCCTAACTGCCCCCCCCGGACCCCTAACTGCCCCCTGGGACCCCTAATTGCCCCCCCAGACCCCTAACTGCCCCCCGGACCCCTAATTGCCCCCCAGACCCCTAACTGCCCCCCGGACTCCTAACTGCCCCCTGGGACCCCTAACTGCCCCCCGGACCCCTAACTGCCCCCCGGACCCCTAACTGCCCCCCGGACCCCTAACTGCCCCCCGGATCCCTAACTGCCCCCCGGACGCCTAACTGCCCCCCTGGGACCCCTAACTGCCCCCCCGGACCCCTAACTGCCCCCCTGGGACCCCTAACTGCCCCCCCCGGACCCCTAACTGCCCCCCGGACCCCTAACTGCCCCCCGGACCCCTAACTGCCCCCCGGATCCCTAACTGCCCCCCCGGACGCCTAACTGCCCCCCTGGGACCCCTAACTGCCCCCCGGACCCCTAACTGCCCCCCTGGGACCCCTAACTGCCCCCCGGACCCCTAACTGCCCCCCCGGACCCCTAACTGCCCCCCTGGGACCCCTAACTGCCCCCCAGACCCCTAACTGCCCCCCTGGGACCCCTAACTGCCCCCTGGGACCCCTCAGTGACCCCCGGACCCCTAACTTCCCCCCGGACCCCTAACTGCCCCCCCCATGGACCCCTAACTGCCCCCCCGGACCCCTAACTGCCCCCCGGACCCCTAACTGCCCCCCAGGACCCCTAACTGCCCCCTTGGGACCCCTAACTGCCCCCCCGGACCCCTAACTGCCCCCCGGACCCCTAACTGCCCCCCTGGGACCCCTAACTGCCCTCCCCCGGACCCCTAACTGCCCCCCTGGGACCCCTAAGTGCCCCCTGAGCCCCCCAAGACCCCCCCCCCCACCCCACAACCGCCCCCCGCCTTGGGCCCCCCAATTCCCCCCCCCCTTGACCCCACCCCATTGAGTGACCTAGAACCTCCCCCATGATGGACCTAGAGCCCCCCCATGGCCGCTATGGGGCACCCCACCCCCCCATGGACACCCAAGACCCCCCCACCCCCACCCCCACCCCCGCCCCCGCCCCCGCCCCCCCATTGGTTCCCTCCCCCCCTTGACCCCACCCCATTGAGTGACCTAGAACCTTCCCCAGGTCCTCCCAGCACCCCCCACCCACCTCGGGGTATCCCACAATTCCCTGCTCCCCCCGCCCCTCCCCCCCCGGTTGTTTTTTTGACCCCTCTGAGCCCTGGGGGGGAGGGGTTAATCATTACCCACAATGCCCTGGGCGGGGGCTGGTAATGGGGCCCAATTAGTTGGGGTCGGCTGGGGGCCGGTGCACAGGGGGTTAACAAGTAACTGGGAGCACTGGGAGCACTGGGGACTCTTATACTGGGTCCACTGGTGGTCCTATACTGGGTATACTGGTGGTCCCATACTGGGAGCACTGGTTTCTCCTATACTGGGAGGTCTGGGAGCATTGGTTGCCCTCATACTGGGGGTACTGGGGACTCTTATAGTGGGAGCACTGGTGGCCCCATACTGGGAGCCCTGGTGGCCCCATACTGGGAGCACTGGGAACCCTGGTAGCCCCATACTGGGAGCACTGGGAGCCCTTGTGTCCCCATACTGGGAGCACTGGGAGCCCTGGCAGCACTGGTGGCCCCATACTGGGAGCACTGGGAGCCCTTGTGTCCCCATACTGGGAGCCCTGGGACCACTGGTCGCCCCATAGTGGGAGCCCTGGGAGCCCTGGTGGCCCCATACTGGGTACTGGGAACCCTGGTGGCCCCATACTGGGAGCTCTGGGAGCCTTGGTGGCCCTGTACAGGGAGCACTAAGAGCACTGGTGGCCCCATAGTGGGAGCACTGGGAGCCCTGGGAGCACTGGTGGCCCCGTACTGGGAGCCCTGGGAGGCCTGGTGGCCCTGTACTGGCAGCACTGGGAGCCCTGGTGGCCCCATACTGGGAGGCCTGGTGGCACTGGTGGCCCCGTACTGGGAGTGCTGGTGGCACTGGTGGCCCCGTACTAGGTACTGGGAGCTCTGCTGGCCCCATGCTGGGAGCCCTGGTGTCCCTGGTGGCCCCGTACTGGGTACTGGGAGCCCTGGTGGCCCCGTACTGGGAGCTCTGGGAGCCCTGGTGGCCCCATACTGGGTACTGGGAGCCCTGGTGGCCCCATAGTGGGAGCGCTGGTGGCCCTGGTGTCCCCGTACTGGGTACTGGGAGCCCTGGTGGCCCGGTACTGGGAGCGCTGGTGGCACTGGTGGCCCCGTACTGGGAGCCCTGGTGGCACTGGTGGCTCCGTACTGGGTACTGGGAGCCCTGGTGGCCCCGTACTGGGAGCACTGGTGTCCCTGGTGGCCCCGTACTGGGTACTGGGAGCCCTGGTGGCCCTGTACTGGGAGCTCTGGGAGCCCTGGTGGCCCCATACTGGGTACTGGGAGCTCTGGTGGCCCCATAGTGGGAGCGCTGGTGGCCCTGGTGGCCCGGTACTGGGAGCACTGGTGGCACTGGTGGCCCCGCAGTCCCTGCGCCGGGGGAGCCGCAGCACCATCAGCGGGTATTTCCTGGCCGGGAGGAGCATGGCCTGGGGACCCGTGAGTGGCACCCGGCCCCGGGGACACGGGGACACTGGGGGCACTGGGGGCATGGGGACACTGGGGACACTGGGGACACTGGGGACACGGGGACATGGGGACATGGGGATACTGGAGACACTGGGGACACTGGGGGCACTGGGGGCACTGGGGGCACTGGGGACACTGGGGGCATGGGGACACTGGGGACTTTGGGGACATGGGGACATGGGGATACTGGGGACACTGGGGGCACTGGGGGCACTGGGGGCACTGGGGGCACTGGGGACACTGGGGGCATGGGGACACTGGGGACTTTGGGGACATGGGGACACTGGGGATATTGGGGACACTGGGGACACTGGGGACATTGGGGACACTGGGGACACTGGGGACACTGGGGACATTGGGGACACGGGGGCATTGGGACACTGGGGACACTGGGGACATGGGGACACTGGGGGCATGGGGACATGGGGACACTGGGGACACGGGGGCATTGGGACACTTGGGACACTGGGGACACGGGGACATGGGGATACTGGAGACACTGGGGGCACTGGGGGCACTGGGAACACTGGGACATGGGGACATGGGGACACTGGGGACATGGGGACATGGGGATACTGGGGACACTGGGGACACTGGGGGCACTGGGGGCACTGGGGACATTGGGGACACTGGGGATACTGGGGGCACTGGGGACACTGGGGGCACTGGGGACATTGGGGACACTGGGGACACGGAGACACTGGGGACATTTGGGACACTGGGGGCACTGGGGGCACTGGGGGCACTGGGGACATTGGGGACACTGGGGATACTGGGGGCACTGGGGACACTGGGGACACGGGGACATGGGGACATGGGGATACTGGGGACACTGGGGGCACTGGGGGCACTGGGGGCACTGGGACATGGGGACAGTGGGGACAGTGGGGACATGGGGGCACTGGGAACATGGGGACAGTGGGGATATTGGGGACACGGGGGACACTGGGGACACTGGGACATGGGGACATGGGGACATGGGGACACTGGGGGCACTGGGGACAGTGGGGACATGGGGGGGGACATGGGGACATCCTTTGGGCACATATGGGCCCTGTGGGTCCCCTACGGGCCCTGTGGGTCTCCTGAGGACCCTATGGACCCTATGGACCCTATGGACCCTATGGGTCCCCTATGGGTCCCCTATGGGCCCTGTGGGTCCCCTATGGGTCCCCTATGGGCCCTGTGGGTCTCCTGAGGACCCTATGGACCCTATGGGTCCCCTATGGAGCAGGTGGGGGCCTCGCTCTTCGCCAGCAACATCGGCTCGGGGCACTTCGTGGGGCTGGCGGGGACGGGGGCGGCGGGCGGCATCGCCGTGGGGGGCTTCGAGTGGAGCGTGAGTGGCCCCTATAGACCCCTATAGCCCCCCTAGACCCTACAGCCCCCCCATAGCCCCCCCAAACCCCATAGCCCCCCTACAAACCCCCTATAGCCCCCCTAGACCCTACAGCCCCCCCACAGCCCCCCCAACCCCATAGCCCCCCTACAGACCCCTTGTAGCCCCCTATAGCCCCCCAACCCCTTATAGCCCCCCGAACCCCCCTATAGCCCCCTATAGCCCTCCATAGGCCCCACAACCCTATATAGCTCCCTATAGCCTCCATAACACCCCTGTTGCCCCCATAGCCCCCCATAACCCCCTATAGCCTCCTGTAACCCCCATAGCCCCCCTATATCCCCCCATAGCCCCCCAAAGCCCCTATAGGTCCCCCTAACCCCCCATAGCACCCACAACCCCCTGAAGACCCTCATAACCCTTATAGCCCCTCTACATCCCCCTATACCCCCCATAGCCCCCCACAACCCCTATGGCCCCCTATAGCCCCCCAAGCCCCCCATAGCCCCCAAAACCCGTATAGCCCCCTATAGCCCCCCCAAACCCCTTATAGCCCCCATAGCCCCCTATAGCCCCCCATAGCCCCCCACAACCCCTATAGCCCCCTATAGCCCCCCATAGCCCACCATAGCCCCCCACAACCCCTATAGCGCCCTATAGCCCCCCAAGCCCCTCATAGCCCCCAAAACCCGTATAGCCCCCTATAGCCCCCCTCCAAACCCCCTATACCCCCCTTAGCCCCCGTAGCACCCTATAGCCCCCTATAGCCACCCAAACCCCCTATAGCCCCCCATAAACTCCCACAACCTCCCATAGCCCCCAAAACCCGTATAGCCCCCTATAGCCCCCCAAACCCCCTATAGCCCCCTATGGCCCCCCATAGCCCCCCAAACCCCCTATAGCCCCTATAGCCCCCATAGCCCCCTATGGCCCCCCATAGCCCCCAACCCCCCTATAGCCCCCTATAGCCCCCATAGCCCCCCAAACCCCCTATAGCCCCTATAGCCCCCATAGCCCCCTATGGCCCCCCATAGCCCCCCAAACCCCCTATAGCCCCCATAGCCCCCCCGGGAGCCCCATCCCCCCCAGGGCCCCCGCTACCGGGCAATGCCCCCCGTCCCCGCCCCTTTCCCTGTGCCCCGCCCCTGACCCCGCCCCCGGCCCCGCCCCCAGGGGATGTTCATCGTCCTGCTGCTGGGCTGGGTCTTCGTCCCCATCTACCTGCGGGCGGGGGTGAGCGGCGGGGGCGGGGCCGGGGGCGGGGCGATGGAGGGGGCGGGGTTGGGGGGCGGGGGGGCTATGGCGGTCAGTGGGGGCTGGGGGGGTCTATGGGGGGGTGTGTTTATGGGGGGCTATGGGGGGTCTATAGGGGGTCTATGGGGGGGTGTGTCTATGGGGGGGCTATAGGGGGGGTGTCTATGGGGGTCTATAGGGGGTCTATGGGGGTGTGTGTCTATAGGGGTGTCTATGGGGGGGTGTGTCTATGGGGGGCTATAGGGGGTCTATAGGGGGGTCTATGGGGGGGTGTCTATGGGGGGCTATGGGGGGTCTATAGGGGGGTCTATGGGGAGGTGTGTCTATGGGGGGGCTATGGGGGGTCTATAGGGGGTCTATAGGCTCCCTATAGGGGGGTCTGGGGGGGTGTCTATGGGGGGGCTATAGGGGGGTCTATAGGGGAATGTGTGTCTATGGGGGGCTATGGGGGGTCTATAGGTGGTCTATGGGGAGGTCTAGGGGGTGTGTCTATAGGGGGTCTATAGGGGGCTGTGTCTATGGGGGGTCTATGGGGGGGTATCTATGGGGGGTGTCTATGGGTGGGCTGTGTCTATGGGGGGGTCTATAGGGGGTCTATAGGCGCTCTATAGGGACTTCTAGGGGGTGTGTCTATAGGGGGGTCTATAGGGGGTGTGTGTCTATGATGGGCTATGGGGGAGTCTATGGGGGGTCTATAGGCGCTCTATAGGGAGGTCAGGGGGGTGTGTCTATAGGGGGTCTATAGGGGGGGTCTGTCTATTGGGGGTGCCTATGGGTGGTCTATGGGGGGGTATCTATGGGGGGCTGTGTCTGTAGGGGTGTGAGCCTATGGGGGGGTCTATAGGTGGTCTATAGGTGGTCTATGGGGGTGTGTGTCTATGGGGGGAGCCTATGGGGTGCCTATGGGGGGGTCTATAGGGGTGTGTGGCTACAGGGGTGTCTATAGGGGGTGTCTATGGGGGGTCTATGGGAGTCTATAGACGGTCTATGGGGGTCTATGGGAGGGGCGTGTGGGGAGGGCCTATAGGGGCCCTATAGGGCCCTATAGGGGTGCCGGTGGGGCGGGGCCCGCAGGTGACGACGATGCCCGAGTACCTGGGGCGGCGCTTCGGGGGGGGCCGGATCCGGCTGTACCTGGCGCTGCTCTCCCTCGGCCTATACGTCTCCACCAAGCTCTCCGTACGGCGCCTATAGGGGCTATAGGGGCCGGGGGGGCTGGGGGGGGCTGTAAGGGCTGGGGGTCCCGGGGGGGGCGGCTTCTATGGGGGCTGAGGGGGTCCCTCTAAGGGTTGGGGGGACCTACAGGGGCTGGGGGGATCTATAGGGGCTGGGGGGATCTATAGGGGCTGGGGGACCCTCTATAGGGGCTAAGGGGGGTCTATAGGGGCTGGGGGTCCTTGGGGGGGTCTTCTATGGGTGTGGGGGGCCCCTCTAAGGGTTGGGGGGGACCTATAGGGGTTGGGGGGGACGTATAGGGGCTGGGGGGGACTAGAGGGGCTGGGGGGATCTATAGGGGCTGGGGGACCCTCTATAGGGGCTAAGGGGGATCTATAGGGTCTGTGGGTCCCTATGGGGTCTGTGGGTCCCTATAGGGACAGAGGGGTCCCTATAGGGTCTGGGTGTCCCTACGGGGTCTGGGTGTCCCTATAGGGATGGAGGGGTCCCTATGGGGTCTGTGGTCCCTATGGGGACTGGAGGCTCCCTATAGGCTCGGGGAGGTCCCTATGGGGTTTGGAAGGTCCCTATAGGGTCTGGGGGTCCCTATAGGGACGGATGAGTCCCTATGAGGTTGCAGGGTCCCTATAGGGATGGATGAGTCCCTATGGGGTCTGTGGGTCCCTATGGGGTTTGGAGGCTCCCTATGGGGTCGAGGGGTCCCTATGGGGTCGGGGGGTCCCTATAGGGACGGAGGGGTCCCTATAAGGGTCTGGGGGTCCCTATGGGGTCGGGGGGTCCCTATAGGGACAGAGCGGTCCCTATAGGGGTCTGGGGGTCCCTATGGGGTCTGTGGGTCCCTATGGGGTTTGGAGGGTCCCTATGGGGGCTGGGGGTCCCTATGGGGTCGGGGGGTCCCTATAGGGACAGAGGGGTCCCTATAGGGGTCTGTGGGTCCCTATGGGGTCTGTGGGTCCCTATGGGGTTTGGAGGGTCCCTATGGAGTCGGGGGCTCCCTATGGGGTCGGGGGCCCCTATAGGGCCCGTCGCTATAGGCGCCGCCCCCCGCAGGTGGACATGTACTCGGGGGCCATCTTCATCCAGGAGGCGCTGGGCTGGGACCTGTACGCGGCCGTGGGGGCCCTGCTGGCCGTCACCGCCCTCTACACCGTCACCGGTGGGGGCGGGGCCTGGGGGGCGTGGTCACATGGGCGTGGCCACAGGGGGGCGTGGACAAAGGGGGTGGGGACCTGGGCCCCTGGGGTGGGGCCCTAGGGGGTTCATGTGCTGCCCAGGGAAGGGGAGGGGGCGTGGTCACAGGGGAGGGGCGTGGCTTTGTGTGGGTGGTGTCGGAAAGGGGGCGTGGTCGTGCGGGGTGGTGGGCTGGTGGGCGTGGTCAGAGAGGGGTGTGGCCTAACCGGGCAGGTGACAAAGGTGGTGGGGTCACGGCTGGGCGGGGCTAAGGCAGGGGCGTGACCGAGGTGAGGGGCGTGGTCGTGGGATGGGGCGGGGCCAACATGGGGGCCCCAGTGGTGCCAGGGGCAACACAAGGTTGTGTGGGTGTGGTCTGAAGGGGTGTGGTTTTATGGGGCGTGGTCTTATGGGGAGTGGTCTTATGGGGCGTAGCTAAAGGGGGTGTGGCTAAAGTGGGGGTCACGTGTTGCTGGGACCAGTGTGGGGGCGGGGTTAAGGGCTGTGGGCGTGGCCTGAGGGGGAAAGAGGCGTGGTCTGGAGGCGGGGGTCTGATGGGGGCGTGGCCTGGCGGGGGCGTGGCCTGCAGGGGGGCTGGCGGCGCTGATGTACGCGGACCTGGTGCAGACCCTCATCATCGTCGTGGGGGCCTCCGTCCTGGCCGGCTACGGTGGGACTGGGAGCACTGGGAGGGACTGGGAGCACTGGGAGGAGACTGGGAGGGGACTGGGAGAAGATTTGGGAGGACTGGGAGGGACTGGGAGCACTGGGAGAGGACTGGGAGGGACTGGGAGGGGATTGGGAGGTGCTGAGAGACACTGGGAGCACTGGGAGGGGACTCGGAGGGGACTGGGTGAAGATTTGGGGGGGGCTGGGATGGGACTGGGAGCACTGGGCGGGGACTGGGAGGTGCTGGGAGACACTGGGAGGGAACTGGGGAACACTGGGAGGGACTGGGGGGGGCACTGGGCAGGTGCTGGAAGGGGATTGGGGGCACTGGGAGGGGATTGGGGGGCACTGGGAGGCACTGGAAGGACTGTAATGCCATACTGGTCCGTACTGGTCTATACTGGTCCATAGGGGTTCTGGGCTTTGTGGGGGAGCTCTGGGGGAGGCACTGGGCCATACTGGGAGCACTGGGAGGAGGCAATGGGAGCCCTGGGAAGTCACGCTGTGCCTCCCCCCTGCCCCATACTGGTCCATACTGATTCATACTGGTCCGTACTGGTCTATACTGGTCCATAGGGGTTCTGGGCTTTGTGGGGGAGCTCTGGAGGAGGCACTGGGCTCTACTGGGGGCACTGGGAGGAGGCAAAGGGAGCCCTGGGAAGTCACGCTGTGCCTCCCCCCTGCCCCATACTGGTCCATACTGGTTCTTACTGGTCCATACTGGGGTCCCCCGCAGCGCTGGGCGCTGTGGGGGGCTACGAGGGGCTGGTGGAGCGTTACCCCCTGGCGCTGCCCCCCAATGTGACGGGTCCCTGCGGGCGCCCCCGCCCCGACGCCTTCCACCTCCTGCGGCATCCCAGTACCGGGGACCTGCCATGGCCCGGCCTCCTGCTGGGACTGGGCATCATCTCTGCCTGGTACTGGTGCACCGACCAGGTGGGACTGGGAGGCGCTGGGAGGGAACTGGGAGGCACTGGGAGGGGATTGAAGGGCACTGGAAGGGGATTGAGGGGCACTGGGAGGCACTGGGATGGGACTGGGATGCACTGGAAGGGGATTGAGGGGCACTGGAAGGGGATCGAGGGGCACTGGGAGGCACTGGGAGGGAACTGGGAGGCACTGGGAGGGGATTGAAGGGCACTGGGAGGGGATTGAGGGGCACTGGGAGGCACTGGGATGGGACTGGGATGCACTGGAAGGGGATTGAGGGGCACTGGAAGGGGATTGAGGGGCACTGGGAGGCACTGGGAGGGGACTGGGAGGCACTGGGAGGGGATTGAAGGGCACTGGAAGGGGATTAGGGGGTGCTGAGAGGTGCTGGGAGGCACTGGAAGGGGATTGAGGGGCACTGGAAGGGGATTGAGGGGCACTGGGAGGCACTGGGATGGGACTGGGAGGCACTGGAAGGGGATTGAGGGGCAGTGGGAGGCACTGGGAGGGGAGTGGGAGGCACTGGGAGGGGATTAGGGGGCAGTGGGAGGCACTGGGAGGGGAGTGGGAGGCACTGGAAGGGGATTAGGGGGCACTGGGAGGCACTGGGAGGGGATTGAGGGGCACTGGGATGGGACTGGGAGGCACTGGGAGGGGATTGAGGGGCACTGGGGGCCACTGGGAGGGGAGTGGGAGGCCCTGGCAGGAGATTGGGGGACACTGGGAGGCACTGGGAGGGGATTGAGGGGCACTGGGAGGCCCTGGGAGGGGAGTGGGAGGCACGGGGAAGGGATTGGGAGGTGCTGGGAGGCCCTGGGAGGGGATTGCGGGCCACTGGGAAGGACTGGGAGGGGATTGGGAGAGGATTGGGAGGCACTGGGAGGGATTGGGGGCACTGGGAGGGGAGTGGGAGGCACTGGGAGGGGATTGAGGGGCACTGGGAGGCACTGGGAGGAGATTAGGGGGCACTGGGAGGCACTGGGAGAAGACTGAAGGGTGCTAGGAAGAACTGGGAGGGGATTGGGAGGCACTGGGACGGGATTGAGGGGCATTGGGAGGGGATTGAGGGGCACTGGGAGGGGACTGGAAGGTGCTGGGAGGCACTGGGAGGGGACTGGGAGGCACCGGGGTGTAACTGGGAGGCACCGGGGTGTAACTGGGAGCACTGGGGTGTAACTGGGAGGCACCAGAGCGGCACTGGGAGCACTGGGGAGTGCCCTGGGAGCGAATGGGAGGGCTCTACCCCCCGGTTGCCATGGCGACCCCCCAAATCCCGCCCCAGGTGATCGTGCAGCGGTGCTTGGCCGGCCGCTCGCTCACCCACGTCCGCGCCGGCTGCGTCGTCTGCGGTTACCTCAAAGTCCTGCCCATGTTCCTCATGGTGCTGCCCGGCATGGCCGCCCGCGTCCTCTTCCCCGGTCAGCCACCCCTCCGCACCCACCCCGTCCGCCCTCTGACCTGACCAAGATGGCCGCCCAAGATGGCCGCCCAAGATGGCCGCCACATCTTCTTCCCCAGGGAGCCGTAATTACCCCTACCGCCACCCCATGGCCACCTTCCTTGGCCAAGCCAAGATGGCCGCCCAAGATGGCCGCCCAAGATGGCCGCCATGTCTTCTTGCCCACTGAGCCCCATTTTATCCCATAATTTACCCCCATTGGCCAATCCACAGCCATCCCATGACCACCCTGGTCTGCCCTCGCCCTCTTTGGCCTATCCAACATGGCCGCCCAACATGGCCGCCCAAAATGGCTACCTAGCATGGCTACTCAAGATGGCTGCCCAATTTGGCCGCCCGATCTGGCCGTCTAACATGGCTGCCCAACATGGCCGCCCAACGTGGCTGCCCGACATGGCCGACCAATATGGCTGCCCAATATGGCCACCCAAAATGGCTACCCAACATGGCTGCCCACTATAATCCCCCATAGCTCCCCCCATATCCCATAATCCCCTCTAATCCCGCCCTAATCCCACTATAATCCCCCCAATCCCCCATAATCCCCCCGGCTCCTCCCTATATCCCATAATCCCCCATAATCCCCCATAATCCCCCCTAATCTCCCCTTAATCCCCCATAATCCCCTCTAATCCCACCCTAATCCCCATAATCTCCCCATAATCCCCCATAATCCCCTGTCTCTCCCCCATAATCCCCCTATATCCCATAATCCCCCATAATCCCTCTATAATCTCCCATAATCCTCGCTGGCCCATATCCCATAATCCCCCATAATCCCCCATAATCCCCTCTAATCCCCCCAATCCCCCCTAATCCCCCTAATCACCCCAATATCCCATAATCCCCCATAATCCCCTGTCTCTCCCCCTATAATCCCCCCAATCCGCCCTAATCCCCCTAATCCCCCATAATCCCGTCTCTCCCCCATAATCCCCCTAATCCCCCCTAATCCCCCTAATCCCCCTAATCCCCCTAATCCCGCCCTAATCCCGCCCTAATCCCCCCTAATCCCCCATAATCCCGCCCTGATCCCCCCATAATCCCCCTAATCCCGCCCTAATCCCGCCCTAATCCCCCATAATCCCGTCTCTCCCCCATAATCCCCCTAATCCCACCCTAATCCCCCCTAATCCCCCTAATCCCACCCTAATCCCCCATAATCCCGCCCTGATCCCCCCATAATCCCGCCCTAATCCCCCCTAATCCCCCTAATCCCCCATAATCCCGCCCTGATCCCCCCATAATCCCCTCTAATCCCGCCCTAATCCCCCCAATCCCCCATAATCCCCCTAATCCCGCCCTAATCCCCCATAATCCCCCCTAATCCGCCCTAGTCCCCTCTAATCCCGCCCTAATCCCGCCCTAATCCCGCCCTAATCCCCCATAATCCCCCTAATCCCCCATAATCCCGCCCTAATCCCCCATAATCCCCCTAATCCCGCCCTAATCCCGCCCTAATCCCGCCCTAATCCCCCATAATCCCCCTAATCCCGCCCTAATCCCGCCCTAATCCCCCCAATCCCCCCTAATCCCGCCACCTCCCCCCGTCCCCCCAATCCCCGCCCCCCCCCGACGCTCTGCTGCCCCCTAGAGGTGGTGGGGTGCGCCGACCCCCAGGGCTGCCGCCGCGCCTGCGGGGCCCCCGCCGGCTGCTCCAACGTCGCCTACCCCCGCCTCGTCCTCACCCTCCTGCCCCCCGGTACGCGCCACCGCCTTATTAGGGCTCATTAGGCCTAATAGGCACTTATTAGGGACTCATTAGGGGCTAGTAGGGCCTCATTAGGCCGTTATTAGGGGTGATTAGGGCGTTATTAGGGCTATTAGGGCCTTATTAGGGGTGATTAGGGGTTATTAGGGCGTTATTAGGGCTTTTAGGGCCTTATTAGGGCCTTATTAGGGGTGATTAGGGGTTATTAGGGCGTTATTAGGGCTATTAGGGCCTTATTAGGGCCTTATTAGGGGTGATTAGGGGTTATTAGGGCGTTATTAGGGCTATTAGGGCCTTATTAGGGCCTTATTAGGGGTGATTAGGGGTTATTAGGGCGTTATTAGGGCTATTAGGGCCTTATTAGGGCCTTATTAGGGGTGATTAGGGGTTATTAGGGCGTTATTAGGGCTATTAGGGCCTTATTAGGGCCTTATTAGGGGTGATTAGGGGTTATTAGGGCGTTATTAGGGCCTTATTAGGGCCTTATTAGGGGCTATTAGGGGTTATTAGGGCGTTATTAGGGCTATTAGGGCCTTATTAGGGGTGATTAGGGGTTATTAGGGCGTTATTAGGGCGTTATTAGGGGTTATTATGGCTATTAGGGCCTTATTAGGGCGTTATTAGAGGTCATTAGGGCGCTACTAGGGGTTATTAGGGGTTATTATGGCGTTATTAGGGCTATTAGGGCCTTATTAGGGCCTTATTAGGGGTTATTAGGGCGTTATTAGGGCTATTAGGGCCTTATTAGGGCGTTATTAAAGGTCATTAGGGCGCTATTAGGGGTTATTAGGGGTTATTAGGGCGTTATTAGGGCTATTAGGGCATTATTAGGGCCTTATTAGGGCTTTTAGGGCGTTATTAGGGCGTTATTAGCGGTTATTAGGGCGTTACTAGGGATTATTGGGGCGTTATTAGGGCTTTTAGGGTGTTATTAGGGCATTATGAGGGGTTATTAGGGCGTTATTAGAGGTTATTGGGGTGTTATTAGGGACTTATTAGGCCTTTTAGGGCGTTATTAGGGCCTTATTAGGGCTATTGGGGGCTATTAGTGGGCTATTAGGAGGTTATTGGGGCTATTGGAAGGCTATTAGGGGATTATTAGCGGCTATTAGGGGGTTATTAGCGGTAATTAGGGGTTATTAGCGGCTATTAGGGCTATTAGAGGGCTATTAGTGCTGTTAGGGGGCTATTAGTGGGCTATTAGGGGCTATTAGGAGGTTATTGGGGCTATTGGAAGGCTATTAGGGGATTATTAGCGGCTATTAGGGGGTTATTAGCGGTTATTAGGGCTATTAGAGGGCTATTAGTGCTGTTAGGGGGCTATTAGGGGGCTATTGGGGGCTATTAGGGGCTACTAGGAGGTTATTGGGGCTATTGGAAGGCTATTAAGTGGTTATTAGCGGCTATTAGGGGGCTATTAGGGCATTCCTGGGGGCTATTAGGGGGCGATTAGGGCCGTTAGGGGGCTACTGGGGTGCTGTCGGGGGTTGCCCACCCCGACACCGCCCTGTGCCCCCCCAGGGCTGCGCGGGCTGATGCTGGCGGTGGTCCTGGCCGCCCTCATGTCCTCCCTGGCCTCCATCTTCGCCAGCGCCGGGGCCCTCTTCACCCTCGACGTCTACAAACGCCTCCGGCCCCGCGCCGGCCCCCGGCACCTCCTGATAGCCGGAAGGTGGGGGGGACCCATCGGGGTCTTGGGGGGGGGCTCAGGGTCAAGGTCAGAGGGGTCCCAGGCAACTGGGGGGGGTGTGTGGGTGTTGGGGGGCTCAGGTCAACCAAGTCAGTGGGGATCCAGGGTCTTGGGGGGTCTCAGGGTCAAGGTCAGAGGGGACCCAGGCGTCTGGGGGGGACCCAAGTGTTGGGGGGCTCAGGTCAACCAAGTCAACGGGGATCCAAGGTCTTGGGGGGGGTCTCAGGGTCAAGGTCAGAGGGGATCCAGATGTCAAGGGGCTCAGGTCAACCAGGTCAATGGGGATTGAGGGTCTTGGAGGTCTCAGGGTCAAGGTCAGAGGGGACCCAGGCACCCGGGGGTGGAAGTCAACCAAGTCAATGGGGATCCAAGGTCTTGGGGGGTCTCAGGGTCAAGGTCAGAGGGGATCCAGGCGTCTGGGGGTGGAAGTCAACCAGGTCAATGGGGGTCTGGGGTCTTGGGGGGGTCCTAAGGTCAAGGTCAAAGGGGTCCCAGGCATCTGGGGGCTCAAGTCTACAAGGTCAATGGGGTTCCAGGATCTTGGGGGGTCTCAGGGTCAAGGTCAGAGGGGATCCAGGCAGCCGGGAGGGGACGCGGGTGTTGGGGGGCTCAGGTCAACCAAGTCAACGGGGATCCAAGGTCTTGGGGGGTCTCAGGGTCAAGGTCAAAGGGGACCCAGGCATCTGGGGGCTCAAGTCAACCAGGTCAATGGGGTTCCAGGGTCTTGGGGGGTCTCGGGTCAAGGTCAGAGGGGACCCAGGCACCCGGGGGTGGAAGTCAACCAAGTCAATGGGGATCCAAGGTCTTGGGGGGGTCCCAGGGTCAAGGTCAAAGGGGTCCGAGGCATCCGAGGGGCTCACATCTACAGGGTCAACGGGGACCGAGGGGCTTGGGGGAGGGAGGGGCTCAAGGTCAAGGTCGGGGGCGTCCCCCGCAGGCTGTGGATCGCGGCGCTGGTGGGGTTGAGCCTGGCCTGGCTGCCGGTGGTGGAGGCGGCGCGGGGGGGGCAACTCTTCGACTACATCCAAGCCCTCGCCAGTTACCTGGCCCCCCCCGTCGCCGCCGTCTTCTTCCTCGCCGTCTTCGTCCCCCGCGTCAACGAACCCGTGAGTCACCCGGGGGGGGGGGGATGGGGGGGATGGCACCCAAGCTGACCCCCTCCCCCCCCCTCCCCCACCCTAGGGTGCTTTTTGGGGGCTACTGGGGGGACTGGGCCTCGGTTTGGCTCGGTTGGTGCCCGAATTCGCCTTGGGGACGGGGACGTGCGGGGCCCCCGGGCGCTGCCCCCCCTTCGTCTGCGGCCTCCATTACCTTCACTTCGCCGCCCTCCTCTTCCTCGTCACCGGCCTCATCGTCGTCGGCGTTTCCCTCTGTTATCCCCCCATTCCTCGTCAACACGTGAGTCCAGGGGGGGACCCGAGGGTCTGGGGGGGCACCCAAGGGGTCCAAGGGGGGCACCCAAGGGTCCAAGGGGGGACCCAAGGGTCTGGAGGAGACCCAGAGGTCTGGGGGGGCACCCAAGGGTCCAAGAGGGGACCCGAGGGTCTGGAGGGCACCCAGGGGTCCAAGGGGGGACCCAGGGGTCTGGGGGGAACCCAAGGGTCCAAGGGGGGGACCCAAGGGTCCAAGGGGGGACCCAAGGGTCTGGGGGGCACCCAGGGGTCTGGGGGGGACCCAGGGGTCCAAGGGGGACCCAAGGTCTGGGGGGCACCCAAGGGGTCCAAGGGGGGGGACCCAGGGGTCTGGGGGGCACCCAGGGGTCCAAGGGGGGGACCCAAGGGGTCCAGGGTGGGGGGGACCCAAGCGTCCGCTTGCCCACAGCTCCACCGCTTGGTGTTCAGCCTCCGGCACAGTCAAGAACCGCGGGTTGACCTTGACCTACAACCGCCCAAGGAGGGGGTTGATGGTGTCCAACTTCAGGGTAAGGAGATGTCAGTGGCCCGGGGGAGGGGACCCAAGGGTCCGGGAGGGGACCTGGGGGTCCGGGAGGGGTCCCAAGGGTCCGTGGAGGGGACTTAGGGGTCCAGGAGGGGACCTGGGGGTCCAGGAGGGGACCCTGGCATCCGAGGAGGGGGCCCAAGGGTCTGGGGAGGGGACCTGGGGGTCCAGGGAGGGGACTTAGGGGTCCAGGAGGGGACCCTGGTGTCCAGGGAGGGGACCCAGGGGTCCCAAGAGGGGTCCCAAGGGTCTGGGGAGGGGTCCCAGGGGTCCAGGAGGGGACGTGGGGGTCTGGGAGCGGACCCCGGTGTCTGGGCTGTGTCTGGAGCCCCCCAACTTCTTCCAGATGTGGAGGCGGAGCCACCCGCCCAGGGGGCGGAGCCACCCACCCAGGGGGAGGAGCCTGTTGGCCAAGGGGCGGGGTCATCAAAGGGACGGGGAGGGGCAGAGCCCCTTGCGTCCCCCCCCGAGGACCCGGTCTGGAGCCGCGTGGTGGACATCAACGCCCTGATCCTGATGGCCGTCGCCGTCTTCCTCTGGGGGTACTTTGCCTGAGACCCCCCAAAATCCTCCAAAACGCCCCCAAACGAGGCCAAAACGCCCCCAAACGCCCCAAAATGAGGCCCAAACACCCCAAAATGCCCCAAAATGAGCCCCAAATGCCCCAAAACCAGGCCAAAATGACCCAAAACAAGTCCAAACGCCCCAAAACGAGGCCCAAACACCCCAAAATAAGCCCAAATGACCCAAAACGAGCCCCAAATGCCCCAAAACCAGGCCAAAATGACCCAAAACAAGCCCAAACGCCCCAAAATGAGGCCCAAACACCCCAAAATAAGCCAAAATGACACCAAATGAGGCCAAAATGACCCAAAACGAGGCCAAAACGACCCAAATGAGCCCAAACGCCCCAAAAACGAGGCCAAAACGCCCCCAAATGAGGCCAAAACGCCCCCAAATGAGGCCAAAATGCCTCAAAATGAGGCCAAAACACCCCAAAACGAGCCCCAAACACCCCCAAATGAGGTCAAAATGACCCAAAACAAGGCCAAAATGACCCCAAACGAGGCCAAAATGACCCAAAATGAGGCCAAAATGACCCCAAACGCCCCAAAACAAGGCCAAAATGCCCCAAAGCGAGGCCAAAACGCCCCAAATTAAGCCCCAAATTAAGTGGCCCAAAATGAGATGAAAATACCGCAAAACGAGGCCAAAATGCCCCCAAAATAGGCCAAAATGCCCCAAAATAAGCTAAAAGTGGCCCAAAATGAGATGAAAATACCCCAAAATGAGCCCCAAATGCCTCAGAACTCCCCAAAATGAGCCTGAAATGGCCCAAAATGAGGCTGAAGCACCCCCAAATGAGCCCCAAATTACCCCCAAAATGAGCCCGAAATCCCTCAAATGACATCAAATCGCCCCAAAATAAGCCCAAACCAGACCAAAATGATACTAAAATGCCCCAAAACAGGCCCAAATTCCCTCAAAATGCAAAAAAAACCCACTCCAAATGCCCCAAATTCCCTCAAAATGACTGAAAATACCCCAAAATGCCCCAAATCCTTTCAAAATGACAAAAAAATCCTCTCAAATTTCCCCAAATCCTCCAAAAATGTATCAAATTCCCCCAAATATCTCCAAAATGCCCCCCAAACACCCCAAATTCTCCAAAACGCCTCCAAATCCCCCAAAACGTCCCCAAATTCCCTCAAAATGCCTGAAAATACCCCCAAATTCCTTCAAAATGCCACAAAAATCCTCCCAAATTCCCCCATCCTCCAAAAATGCACTGAATTCCCCCCAAAATGCGCCAAAACTTACTCAAAATGCCTAAAAATACCCCAAAAGGCCCCAAAATACCTCCAAAATGCCCCAAATGCCTTCAAAATGAGGCAAAAATCCTCCCAAATCCTCAAAAAATCCATCAACTTCCCCCCAAATTCCCTCAAAATGCCTAAAAAAACCCAAATTGCCCCAAATTCTTTCAAAACGACACAAAAACCCTCCCAAATTCTACCCAAATCCTCCCAAAATCAACCAACTTCCCCCCGACATGCCCCAAATCCCCTCAAAATGCCTAAAAATACCCCAAATTCCCCCCCAAAGGCCCCGAATTCCCTCAAAATGCCTGAAAATCCCCCAAAATGTCCCGAATTCCCCCAAATGCTTCAAAATTCCTTCAAAATGCCTAAAAATACACCAAAATGCCCCCAAATTCCCTCAAAATGCCCGAAAATGCCCCAAAAGCCCAAAATTCCTTCAAAATGACACAAAAATCCTCCTAAATCCTCAAAAAAGGCATCAAATTCCCCCCAAAATGCCCCAAATTTCCTCAAAAATGCCTAAAAATACCCCAAAAGGCCCCAAATTCCCTCAAAATGCCTGAAGACACCCCAAAATGCCCCAAATTCTTTCAAAATGACACAAAAGTCCTCCCAAATCCTCAAAAAATGCATCAAATTCCCCCTAAAATGACCCAAATTCCCTCAAAATGCCGCCAATTCCCCCCAAATGCTCCAAATTCCCTCAAAATTCCTAAAAATACACCAAAATGCCCCCAAATTCCCTCAAAATGCCTGAAAATCCCCCCCAAATGCCCCAAATTCCTTCAAAATGCCACAAAAGTCCTCCCAGATTCCCCCAAATGCGCCAAATTTTCCCCAAATCCCCCCAAAACGCCTCGGCAGCAAACCGCACATTTTTATAAATGCCCCAAACCGGTGCTTTTTTGGTCCCATTGTTGATAAAAACCCACCATTTTCGCCCCCTCCCCCGCCCCATTTTGGGGCCGATTTGGGTCAACGCGAAGCTGGTTGTTGGGGGCGGGGCTTCTCGGCCAAGGCCCCGCCCCCTGGCCCCGCCCAGTCGAGCTGCCATTCGTCGGGGGCCAGGAGGTGCCGCTTCGTCTCCCAACCGGCGGCCTCCAGCCCTGGGGGGGCGGTGACATCACAGGGTGACGTCACATGTGACATCATCTGATGTCACGTGACGCCACACAGCAACAGGTGGGGGGGGGAGGGTGAAGGGGCGACACGGGATGACGCGCTGTGATGTGCGTGGTGACACGCGTGATGACAGAGGGCGGCAGCGGGTGACGCGCGTGACATCACACGGGCGCGTGATGACACAAGGGGCCCAGGCGTGACAGTGGGGCAGGAGTGGGGGGCCGCGCGTGATGTCACGGCGGCAGGGGGTTGGGTCGCGATGACACGGGCGAGGGAGACCGGGGGGGGAGGTGACGCGCACCGAACCACGTGATGACACGTACCGCGCAGGAAGGCGGGGCCCAGCGTGCGCCAGAGGCGGGAGGTCTCGGCCAGCACCCCCCAGGGCACCGTCCCCGGCACTGCGGGAGGGGACACCACCCCCATTACTGCCCTGGGCACCCCAAAACGGCCCCCGGGGACCCCAAATTTGCCCCAGGGAACCCTAAAATCGCCCTAGGGGACCCCAAAATGGCCACCAAGCACCCTAAAATGGCTGCCAGGGACCCCAAAATGGCCCCCGGGCACCCCAAAATGGCCCCAGGGACCCTTAAAATGGCCACCAAGCACCCTAAAATGGCTGCCAGGGACCCAAAATGGCTGCCAGGGACCCCAAATTTGCCCCAGGGGACCCTAAAATTGCCCCCAGGATCCCAAAATGGCCACCAAGGACCCAAAATTGCCCCCAGGGACCCCGAAATTGCCCCAGGGGACCCCCAAACCCCCCAGGGACCCCTAAAGTGACCCCAGGGACCCCGAAAACCACCCCGGACCCCCCGAAACGACCACAGGGCCCCCCAAAATGACCCCAGGGCCCCCCAAAGTGACCCAAGACCCCCCCCAAACCCCCCAGGGCCCCCCAAAGTGACCCCAGGGCCCCCCCAAACCCCCCAGGGCCCCCCAAAGTGACCCCAGGGCCCCCCAAACCCCCCAGGGCCCCCCAAAGTGACCCCAGGGCCCCCCAAACGCCCCAGGACCCCCCAAAGTGACCCAGGGCCCCCCCCAAACCCCCCAGGGCCCCCCAAAGTGACCCAGGGCCCCCCCCCCAAACCCCCCAGGACCCCCCAAAGTGACCCAGGGCCCCCCAAACCCCCCAGGACCCCCAAAGTGACCCCAGGGCCCCCCCAAATGCCCCAGGGCCCCCCAAAGTGACCCCAGGGCCCCCCAAACCCCCCAGGACCCCCCAAAGTGACCCCAGGGCCCCCCCAAATGCCCCAGGGCCCCCCAAAGTGACCCCAGGGCCCCCCAAACCCCCCAGGACCCCCCAAAGTGACCCCAGGGCCCCCCCAAACCCCCCAGGACCCCCCAAAGTGACCCCAGGGCCCCCCAAACGCCCCAGGGCCCCCCCAAAGTGACCCCAGGGCCCCCCCAAACCCCCCAGGACCCCCCAAAGTGACCCCAGGGCCCCCCAAACCCCCCAGGGCCCCCCAAAGTGACCCAGGGCCCCCCCAAACCCCCCAGGACCCCCCAAAGTGACCCCAGGGCCCCCCAAACCCCCCAGGACCCCCCAAAGTGACCCCAGGGCCCCCCAAACCCCCCAGGGCCCCCCAAAGTGACCCCAGGGCCCCCCAAACCCCCCAGGACCCCACAAAGTGACCCCAGGGCCCCCCCCAAACCCCCCAGGACCCCCCAAAGTGACCCCAGGGCCCCCCCAAACCCCCCAGGGCCCCCCCAAAGTGACCCAGGGCCCCCCCCAAACCCCCCAGGACCCCCCAAAGTGACCCCAGGGCCCCCCCAACCCACCCCAGCCCCCCGGGACTCACGGCAGCGGCGCAGGCGGTGCTGGAGCGGGCGCAGGGCAGCACCCATGGGTGCCCCCGGGGGCAGCTCGGGGCCCAGCAGCTCCTCCAGCAGCAGGGCCTGGGCGCAGGCTCGCAGGGGGGCGTCGGGGGGGGCCCCCCGCCGCAAGCCCACCCCCACCCAGCCCCGGGCGGGGGGGGCACCCAGAGGCCTGGGTCCCCCTCCCCCAAACTCCTGGGGCCCCCCCAGCCCCCTGGGACCCCCCCAAACTCCTGCCCCCCCCCCCCCCAAATGTGGGGGTCCCTGGGAACCCCCCAGGTCCCTGGGTCTCCCTCAGACCCCTGGGACCCCCCCAAAACTCCCGGGTCCCCCCCCACCCAAATGTGGGGGTCCCTGGGTCCCCCCAGCCCCCTGGGACCCCCCCAAATTCCTGGGTCCCCCCCAAATGTGGGGGTCCCCTCCTGCATCCCTGGGACCCCCCCAGTCCCCTGGGACCCCCCCCCAAATTCCTGCCCCCCCCACCCTGGGGTGCTCCCACCCAAACCTGGGGGTCCCCTGGGTCCCCCCCAGACCCCTGGGACTCCCCCAAACTCCTGGGTGTCCCCCCACCCTGGGGTGCCCCCACCCAAACCTGGGGGGTCCCCTGGGTCCCTGGGACCCCCCCCGACCCCTCCCCCACCCCGGGGTGCCCCCCCCCCCCCCAAATCGGGGGGTCCCCACCTTGGGAGGGCCGCAGCACGATGATGTAATCGGGGGTGCCGCACTCCAGCGCCTTCTTGAACTCCGCTTCGCTGGGGGGGAGGGGGAAGATGTGGGTGCCCCCCACCCCGATACGGGGGTCACCCCGAGGTGGGGGTGTCCCCTGTGTCGTCCCCCCCCCCCCCCCGACGCCTGGGCCCCCTCACCTCTTGACCAGGCGGTGGAGGGGGGCACCCAGGTGGAGGCTGAGGCGGGTGCTGAAGCCTGTGGGGGCGGCGGGTGACGTCATCAGGGTGACGTCATCGTCAGGGTGACATCGTCGTCAGGGTGACACAAGGGAGGGGGGGCCACGCGTGGGGACAGGGGGCAGTGGTGGGTGACGTTGGGGGTGGCACTGGGTGACGGCGGGTGACGCCCGGTGATGCCGGGTGACGCTAGGTGACATGGGGGGAGGGCACTGGGTGACATCAGGTGACACTGGGTGATGCGGGGTGATGCCAGGTGACATCAGGTGATGCTGGGTGACAATAGGTGACACTAGGTGACATGGGGGTGACACAGGGGTAACGCCAGGCACCACAGAGGTGACACCGGGTGACACTGGGGGTGACACCAGAGTGACACCAGGTGACACTGGGTGATGCTAAGTGACACCGAAGAGACACTGGGTGACAAGGGGGTGAAACTGGGTGACATGGAGGGGTGACACCACAGCGGTGGCACCGTGTGACGCTGGGTGACACAGGGGGGTGACACTGGGTGACACAGAGAGGTGACGCTGCAGCGGTGACACTGGGTGACACTGGGAGGGTGACACCAGGTGACAAGGGGGGACACTGGGTGCCACAGAGGGGTGACGCCACAGTGGTGACACTGGGTGAAGCTAGGTGACACCAGGTGATGTTGGGGAGGTGACACTGGGTGACATGGAGGGGTGACGCTGCACCGGTGACACTGGGTGACGCTGGGTGACACGGGGGGGGTGACACTGGGTGACTCTGGGTGACACTGGGAGGGGGACAGGGTGACACAGAGGGGTGATGCTGCAGTGGTGACAGTGGGTGACACCAGGTGACACGGAGGGGTGACACCACAGCGGTGACACCAGGTGACATGGGAGTGACACCGGGTGACACTGGGAGGGTGACACTGCGTGACGTGGAGGGGTGACGCTGCAGCGGTGACACGGGGTGACACAGGGTGACAGCGGGTGACACAGGGGGGTGACACTGGGTGACAGGGAGGGGTGCTGCTGCAGCAGTGACACTGGGTGACACTGGGTGACACGGGGGGTGACACTAGGAGGGTGACACCAAGTGACACTGGGACGGTGACACCGGGTGACACTGGGGATGACACTGATGACACTGGGGGGAGTGAGACACTGAGTGACATATGGAGGGGTGACACTGGGTGACACGGGGAGGGTGAGACCAGGTGACAGGGAGGGGTGACGCTGCAGCGGTGACACCGGGTGACACGGGGGGGGTGACACTGGGTGACAGGGAGGGGTGACGCCGCAGTGCTGACACTGGGTGACACCGGGTGACATGGGGGGGTGACACTGGGAGGGTGACACCGGGTGACACAGGGGGTGACACTGGGGGGGTGAGACACTGAGTGACATGGAAGGGTGACACCGGGTGACACTGGGAGGGTGACACCGGGTGACAGGGAGTGGTGACGCCGCAGCGGTGACACCGGGTGACATGGGGTGACATGGAGGGGTGACACCGGGTGACAGGGAGAGGTGACACTGCAGTGCTGACACTGGGTGACACCGGGTGACATGGGGGGGCGACACAGGGGGGTGACACGGGAGTGACACAGGGGAGTGACACTGGGTGACAGGGAGGGGTAATGCTGCAACGGTGACACTGGGTGACACCGGGTGACGCCGGGTGACACGGTGGGGGTGGGTGCCCCCGGGCCTCACCGGGCAGCAGGGGCTCGCGGGGGTTGACGTCCTCGGGCCCGGGGACGGTGATGACGTCCTCGCCTTTCCCGGAGGGGCGGGGCCGCGGAGCCCCGCCTCCCCAGGCCCCGCCCCTCAGAGCCCCGCCCAGGGCGAGGCGGAGGCGGGGCCTGTTGAGGGTGGGCAGGCGCAGGGCCCCCACCGCCCCCAGGTTGGCCCCCAGGTGGGTCCCCAACAGCAGCGTCACCACCCCCCACGTCAGCCTGCGCCCCCCCAAAATCCCATCAGCCCCTGGGGGGGGGCCCCAAAATCCCATCAGCCCCTGGGGGGGACTCCAAAATCTCCCATCAGCCCCCGGGGGGGCCCCAAAACCCCCCCTCACACCTGGGGGGGTCCCCCAAAATCCCATCAGCCCCTGGGGGGGCCCCAAGCTTGCCCAGGAGCCCCAGGCCACGCCCCCTCCATTGAGACGCCATAAAGCACCCCCCCCACCAGAGGCCACGCCCCCACAAAGCCCACGCCCCCAGAGCCCCTCAAGACCCCGCCCCTTCCCATAAAACACACCCCCTTCCACGAGGCCACGCCCTCAAGTCCCACAGACGTCCCATCCTTTCTCAGAGGCCACGCCCATTCACGGAGACCACGCCCCTCCCAGACACCACGCCCCCACCAGCCCCCTTCCTGCAGCCTCCCTCTCCCCAAAGCCCCGCCTCTTCCTGAGACCACGCCCCCTTCCCACAGACCACACCCATTCCCAGAGGCCACGCCCCTCCATGGGGACCACGCCCCCTCCCCCGGAGGCCACGCCCCTTACCATGGCCGCCCCTCCAGCAGCGGCAGCAGCAGCAGGGCCAGCAGCAGCCCCACCCCGTTCACCAGCGTCTCCTGCCCAGTTCCCACCAGTATGGCACCAGTAACACCAGTAACCCCCCCGCCACCCCTCCGCTCCCTCAGTGCCTCCCAGTATAACCCAGTTGCTGTTCTACTACTCTCACTTGCCTCCCAGTCCAGCCCAGCTGCTCTCCCAGTTCCCCCCTCCCCATTGCCCCCACTGTCCCCCAATCCCCTCCCAGTCCCTCCCAGTCCCTCCCAGTCCAACCCAGTTAGCCTCCCAGTCCCTCCCCCACTCCTTCGCAGTCCCCTCCCACTGCCCCCCCAGTCCCCTCCCAGTGGTCCCAGTACAACCCAGTTGCCCTCTCAATGCTCCCAGTCCATCCCAGTTGCCCTCCCGGTCCCTCCCCATCACCCCCAGTCCCCTCCCAGTCGCCCTCCCAGTCCAACCCAGTTGTCCTCCGCATCACCCCCAGTCCCTCCCAGTGCCCCCCAGTCCCCTCCCAGTCTCTCCTCTTTGCTACCCAGTCCATCCCAGTTGCCCTCCCAGTCCCTCCCCATCACCCCCAGTCCCTCCCACTGCCCCCCAATCCCCTCCCAGTCCCTCCCAGTGCCCCCCAGTCCCCTCCCAGTCTCTCCTCTTCACTCCCCACTCCACACCAGTTGCCCTCCCAGTGCTCCCAGTACAACCCAGTTGCCCTCCCAGTACTCCCAGTCCATCCCAGTTGACCTCCCAGTCCCTCCTCATCACCCCCAGTCCCTCCCCCTACTCTCCAAACCTCTCCCAGTCCCTCCCAGTGCCCCCAATCCCCTCCCAGTGCCCCCCAGTCCCCCTCCCAGTCCCTCCCAGTGCTCCCAGTGCCCCACCTGGCTGCTATCCTTGGCGGCCACGTCGGCCATGTTGTCCCTCCGCGCCTGGTGCACGGCCAGCGCCGCCCGCGTGGCCCCGCCCGCCACACCCACGATGCACTGGGGCGGGGCACCAGTGTCACCCCAGTGCCTCCCAGTATCCACCAGTACCACCCCACTATCCCCCAGTATCCCCTTACTGCCTCCCAGCATACCCCAGTGCTTCCCAGTATCCTCCAGTATCCCCCTACTGCCTCCCAGCATCACCCCAGCACCTCCCAGGATCCCCCAGTGCCTCCCAGTATCCCCCAGCATCACCCCACTGCCTCCCAGTATCCCCCAGTATCCCCCCAGTGCCTCCCAGTATACCCCAGTACCCCCCTCAGCGCCTCCCAGTATCCCCCAGCATCACCCCAGTATCCCCCAGTAGCACCCCAGTGCCTCCCAGTATCCCCCAGTATCACCCCACTGCCTCCCAGTAGCGCCCCACTGCCCCGCCCCCTCCCGCTGACGTCACGCGACGCGGCCGTGACATCACCTTGGCGGCGGCCGCCAGCGTCAGGAGGGCGGGGCCGGCGCGCGGCCAGGCGGGCGCCAGCAGCTCCAGCACGAGGGCCACGTCATTCAGCACGTCCGCCGCCAGCCTGGGCGGGGCCTCCGCGTCACGTGGGGGGGCGTGGTCTCCAACCGGGGGCGTGGCCTCCCGCGGGGAGGCGTGGGGAAAGGGCGGGGCTTTGCTTAGGGGTGGGGTTTAAAGGGGGCGTGGCCTCACCGCCATTGCTTGGCCTCGCAGTCCAGGCGGGTCCTGGGGAGGGGGGGAATCCCAGTGCTCCCAGTAAGATCCAGTAGCTCCCAGTGCCACTTCCCAGTAAGCCCCAGGGACTCCCAGTGCTCCCAGTGCCACCTCCCAGTGCTCCCAGTACCCTCCCAGCCCAGTCCAGTGCCTCCCAGTATCCCCCCAGTCCTTCCCAGTCCATCCCAGTATCCCCCCAATCCATCCCAGTGCCCTCCCAGTGCCTCCCAGTCCATCCCAGTCCCCTCCCAGTCCATCCCAGTATCCCCCCAGCCCATCCCACTCCCCTCCCAGTCTATCCCAGTCCCTTCCCAGCGCCTCCCAGTACCCTCCCAGTGCCTTCCAGTCCATCCCAGTATCCCCACACTCCATCCCAGTGCCTCCCAGTCCCCTCCCAGTCCATCCCAGTATCCCCCCAGCCCCCTCCCAATCCATCCCAGTACCTTCCCAATGCCTCCCAGTCCATTCCAGTGCCCTCCCAGTCCATCCCAGTATCCCCCCAGTCCATCCCAGTACCCTTGCAGTTCCTTTCCAGTCCATCCCAGTATCCCCACAGTCCATCCCAGTGCCTCCCAGTCCATCCCACTCCCGTCCCACTCCTCTCCCAATCCATCCGTCCCATCCCAATGCCTCCCAGTCCATCCCAGTGCATTCCAGTCCATCCCAGTGCCCTCCCTGTCCATCCCAATGCCTCCCAATGCCTCCCAGTGCCCTCCCAGTCCATCCCAGTCCCCTCCCAGTGCCTCCCAGTCCCCTCCCAGTCCACCCCAGTGCCTCCCAGTATCCCCCCAGTCCCCTCCCAATCCATCCCAGTCCCTTCCCAATGCCTCCCAGTCCATCCCAGTGCCCTCCCAGTCCCCTCCCAGTCCCTCCCAGTGCCTCCCAGTGCTCACCCCTGGAGCCAGGCGAAGGTGATGCGCGTCACCATCCCCACCCCGTCTGCGTTTGGGGTGAAAAGGGGCAATTTTGGGTGCGGGGGGGAATCCCAGTGCTCCCAGTAAGGCCCAGTAGCTCCCAGTGCCACCTCCCAGTAAGCCCCAGGGACTCCCAGTCATCCCAGTGCCACCTCCCAGTGCTCCCAGACACCCTCCCAGTGCTCCCAGTCTCACTGATGCCTCCCAGTGTGTCCCAGTGACTCCCAGCAAGTCCCAGCACTCCCAGTAAGTCCCAGTAGCTCCCAGTGCCACCTCCCAGTAAGCCCCAGTGCCTCCCAGTGCTCCCACTAAGCCCCAGTGACTCCCAATGCTCCCAGACACCTCCCAGTATCCCCCTACTGCCTCCCAGTATCTGCCAGTCCTACCCCAGTGCCACCCAGTATCCCCCCAGCGCCTCCCAGTATCCCCTTACTGCCTCCCAATATCCCCCCAGCATCGCCCAGTATCCCTCTACTGCCTCCCATTATCCAGCAGTCCCACCCCAGTGCCTCCCAGTATCCCCCCAGCACCTCCCAATATCCCCCTACTGCCTCCCAGTATCCCCCCCAGTGCCTCCAAGTTTGGGGGTGAAACTCGGGGACTTCAGGGTCAAAATGGGAGATTTTGGGGTGAAATTGGGGGATTTTAGGGACTCAACATACATTTTAGGGCAAAACTGGGGAATTTTGGGGTCAAATGCGTCAAATTTGTGAATTTTGAGGAGAACTGGGGGATTTTGGGGCAAAATTAGGGGATTCGCGGGTCAAATTTGTGAATTCTGGGGTAAAATTGGGGATTTTGGACAAATTTGTGAATTTTGGAGTGAAATTGGAGGATTTGGGGTCAACTATGTGAATTTAGGGGTGAAACGGGGGGATTTTGGGGTCAAATTTGTGAATTTTGGGGTAAAACTGGTTAAATTTGTGCATTTTGGGATGAAATGGTATTTTGGGGGTCAAATTCATGAATTTTGGGGTCCGAATGGGGGATTTGGGGGAAAATCTGTGAATTTGGGGGTGAAAAAGGGATTTGGTGTCAAATCTATGAATTTAGGAGCAAAATTGGGGGAATTTTGGGGTCAAATTTGTGCATTTTGGGGTGAAACTGGGGGATTTGGGGGTGAAACAGGTCAAATTGGTGCATTGTGGGGTGAAACGGGGGGATTCGGGGGTGTCAGAGCAGATTTGGGGGTCCAAATGGGGGATTTGGGCTCAAACATGGGGTTTTGGGGGTCAAATTGAGGATTTGGGGGGTCAAACCGAGGGATTTTGGGGTCAGCTGAGGAGTTGGGGTCCCCAGAGAGATTTTGGGGTCAAATTTGTGAATGTTGAGGTGAAACTGGGGGATTTGGGGGTCAAATCTGTGAATTTTGAGGTGAAACTGGAGGATTTGGGGGTGAAAGAGGCCAGATTTGTGAATACTAGGGGTGAAACTGGGGGATTTGGGGTCAAATTTGTGAATGTAGGGGTAAAGTAGGGGGATTTTGGGGTAAAAGAGGTCAAATTTGTGAATTTTGAGGTGAAACTGGGGGATTTTGGGGTGTCACTGGGGGATTTTGGGGTAAAACAAGTCAAATTAGTGAAATTTGGGGGAAAATGGGGGATTTTGGGGTCAAATTTGTGAATTTGGGGGAGAAACGGGGGGATTTTGGCCTCAAATTTGTGCATTGTGGGGTGACACTGGGGGATTTTGGGGTGAAACAGGTCAAATTGTGCATTGCGGGGTGAAATGGGGGGATTTTGGGGTGAAACAGGTCAAATTGGTGAATTTTGGGGTGAAATGGGAGGATTTTGGGGTCAAATTTGTGCATTTTGGGGTGAAACTGGGGGATTTGGGGGTGAAACAGGTCAAATTGGTGCATTGTGGGGTGAAACGGGGGGATTTCGGGGGTGCCAGAGCAGAATTTGGGGTGAAAATGTGGGATTTGGGGGCCCAAATGGTGGATTTGGGCTCAAACATGGGGTTTTGGGGGTCAAATTGAGGATTTGGGGGGTCAAACCGAGGGATTTTGGGGTCAGCTGAGGAGTTGGGGTCCCCAGAGAGATTTTGGGGTCAAATGTGTGAATGTTGGGGAGAAACGGGGGGATTTGGGGGTCAAATTTGTGAATGTAGGGGTAAAGTAGGGGGATTTTGGGGTTCACCTGGTCCAATTGGTGAATTTTGAGGGGAAACTGGGGGATTTTGGTGTCAAATTTGTTAAATTTTGGGCAAAATTGGAGGATTTTGGGGTAAAAGAGGCCAGATTTGTGAATACTAGGGGTGAAACTGGGGGATTTGGGGTCAAATTTGTGAATGTAGGGGTAAAGTAGGGGGATTTTGGGGTATAACTGGTCAAATTGGTGAATTTTGAGGTGAAACTGGGGGATTTGGGGGTGCAACTGGGGGATTTGGGGGTGAAACAGGTCAAATTGGTGAATTTTGGGGGAAAATGGGGGGATTTGGGGGTAAAAGAGGTCAAAGTTATGAATTTGGGGGAGAAACGGGGGGATTTTGGGGTCAAATCTGTGAATTTTGAGGCGAATCTGGAGGATTTTGGGGTGAAACAGGTCAAATTTGTGCATTTTGAGGTGAAACTGGTGGATTTGAGGGTCAAATGTGTGAAATTTCAAGTAAAATTGGAGGATTTGGGGGTAAAAGAGGCCAGATTTGTGAATACTGGGGGTGAAACTGCGGGATTTGGGGTCAAATTTGTGATTGTAGGGGGAAAGTAGGGGGATTTGGGGGTAAAACTGGTCCAATTGGTGAATTTTGAGGTGAAACTGGGGGATTTGGGGCTCAAATCTGTGCATTTTGGGGTGAAACTGGGGGATTTGGGGTCAAATTTGTGAATTTTGGGGTAAAGTAGGGGGATTTGGGGGTGAAACAGGTCAAATTAGTGAAATTTGGGGGAAAATGGGGGGATTTTGGTGTCAAATTTGTGAATTTTGGGGAGAAATGGGGGGATTCTCGGGGTGTCAGAGCAGATTTTGGGGTGAAATGGGGGATTTTGGGGTGAAACAGGTCAAATTGGTGCATTTTGGGGGAAAATGGGGGGATTTGGGGGTAAAAGAGGTCAAATTTGTGAATTTGGGGGAGAAACGGGGGATTTGGGGGTGAAATCTGTGAATTGTGAGGTGAAACTGGGGGATTTTGGGGTGAAACAGGTCAAATTGGTGCATTGTGGGGTGAAACGGGGGAATTTGGGGGTCAAATGTGTAAATTTAGGGGTAAAGTAGGGGGATTTTGGGGTATAACTGGTCAAATCTGTGAATTTTGAGGTGAAACTGGTGGATTTGAGGGTCAAATTTGTGAACTTTGAGGTGAAACTGGGGGATTTGGGGGTCAAATTTGTGAATGTAGGGGGAAAGTAGGGGGATTTGGGGGTAAAACTGGTCCAATTGGTGAATTTTGAGGTGAAACTGGGGGATTTTGGTGTCAAATTTGTGAATTTTGGGGAGAAACGGGGGGATTTCGGGGGTGTCAGAGCAGATTTTGGGGTGAAAATGGGGGATTTGGGCTCAAACATGGGGGATTTGGCACAAACATAGGGTTTTGGGGGTTCAAATTGAGGATCTGGGGGGTTACACCAAGGGATTTTGGGGTCAGCTGAGGATTTGGGGTCCCCAGAGAGATTTTGGGGTCAAATTTGTGAATTTTGAGGTGAAACTGGGGGATTTGAGGGTCAAATTTGTGAACTTTGGGTTGAAACTGGGGGATTTGGGGGTGAAACAGGTTAACTTTGTGCATTGTGGGGTGAAACGGGGGGATTTCGGGGGTGCCAGAGCAGATTTGGGGGTCCAAATGGGGGATTTGGGCTCAAACATGGGGTTTTGGGGGTCAAATTGAGGATTTGGGGGGTCAAACCGAGGGATTTTGGGGTCAGCTGAGGATCTGGGGTCCCCAGAGAGATTTTGGGGTCAAATTGGTGAATTTTGGGGTGAAACAGGGGGATTTGGGGGTCAAATTTGTGAATGTAGGGGTAAAGTAGGGGGATTTTGGGGTAAAACTGGTCCAATCTGTGAATTTTGAGGTGAAACTGGGGGATTTTGGTGTCAAATTTGTTAAATTTTGGGCAAAATTGGAGGATTTTGGGGTAAAAGAGGCCAGATTTGTGAATACTAGGGGTGAAACTGGGGGATTTGGGGTCAAATTTGTGAATGTAGGGGTAAAGTAGGGGGATTTTGGGGTATAACTGGTCAAATTGGTGAATTTTGAGGTGAAACTGGGGGATTTGGGGGTGCAACTGGGGGATTTGGGGGTGAAACAGGTCAAATTGGTGAATTTTGGGGGAAAATGGGAGGACTTCGGGGTAAAAGAGGTCAAAATTTTGAATGTGGGGAGACACGGGGGGATTTTGGGGTCAAATCTGTGAATTTTGAGGCGAATCTGGGGGATTTGGGGGTGAAACAGGTCAAATTTGTGCATTTTGAGGTGAAACTGGTGGATTTGAGGGTCAAATGTGTGAAATTTCAAGTAAAATTGGAGGATTTGGGGGTAAAAGAGGCCAGATTTGTGAATACTGGGGGTGAAACTGCGGGATTTGGGGTCAAATTTGTGAATGTAGGGGGAAAGTAGGGGGATTTGGGGGTAAAACTGGTCCAATTGGTGAATTTTGAGGTGAAACTGGGGGATTTGGGGCTCAAATCTGTGCATTTTGGGGTGAAACTGGGGGATTTGGGGTCAAATTTGTGAATTTTGGGGTAAAGTAGGGGGATTTTGGGGTAAAAGAGGTCAAATTAGTGAAATTTGGGGGAAAATGGGGGGATTTTGGTGTCAAATTTGTGAATTTTGGGGAGAAATGGGGGGATTCTCGGGGTGTCAGAGCAGATTTTGGGGTGAAATGGGGGATTTTGGGGTGAAACAGGTCAAATTGGTGCATTTTGGGGGAAAATGGGGGGATTTGGGGGTAAAAGAGGTCAAATTTGTGAATTTGGGGGAGAAACGGGGGGATTTGGGGGTGAAATCTGTGAATTGTGAGGTGAAACTGGGGGATTTTGGGGTGAAACAGGTCAAATTGGTGCATTGTGGGGTGAAACGGGGGAATTTGGGGGTCAAATGTGTAAATTTAGGGGTAAAGTAGGGGGATTTTGGGGTATAACTGGTCAAATCTGTGAATTTTGAGGTGAAACTGGTGGATTTGAGGGTCAAATTTGTGAACTTTGGGGTGAAACTGGGGGATTTGGGGTCAAATTTGTGAATGTAGGGGGAAAGTAGGGGGATTTGGGGGTAAAACTGGTCCAATTGGTGAATTTTGAGGTGAAACTGGGGGATTTTGGTGTCAAATTTGTGAATTTTGGGGAGAAACGGGGGGATTTCGGGGGTGTCAGAGCAGATTTTGGGGTGAAAATGGGGGATTTGGGCTCAAACATGGGGGATTTGGCACAAACATAGGGTTTTGGGGGTTCAAATTGAGGATCTGGGGGGTTACACCAAGGGATTTTGGGGTCAGCTGAGGATTTGGGGTCCCCAGAGAGATTTTGGGGTCAAATTTGTGAATTTTGAGGTGAAACTGGGGGATTTGAGGGTCAAATTTGTGAACTTTGGGTTGAAACTGGGGGATTTGGGGGTGAAACAGGTTAACTTTGTGCATTGTGGGGTGAAACGGGGGGATTTCGTGGGTGCCAGAGCAGATTTGGGGGTCCAAATGGGGGATTTGGGCTCAAACATGGGGTTTTGGTGTTCAAATTGAGGATTTTGGGGGTCAAACCGAGGGATTTTGGGGTCAGCTGAGGATTTGGGGTCCCCAGAGAGATTTTGGGGTCAAATTGGTGAATTTTGGGGAGAAACGGGGGGATTTTGGGGTCAAATTTGTGAATGTAGGGGTAAAGTAGGGGGATTTTGGGGTATAACTGGTCAAATTGGTGAATTTTGAGGTGAAACTGGGGGATTTTGGTGTCAAATTTGTGAATTTTGGGGAGAAACGGGGCATTTTGGCCTCAAATTTGTGCATTTTGGGGTGAAACTGGGGGAGTTTGGGGTGAAACAGGTCAAATTGGTGAATTTTGGGGGAAAATGGGGGGGATTTGGGGGTAAAAGAGGTCAAAGTAATGAATTTGGGGGAGAAATGGGGGGATTTTGGGGTCAAATTTGTGAAATTTCAGGCAAAATTGGAGGATTTGGGGGTAAAAGAGGCCAGATTTGTGAATACTAGGGTTGAAGCTGGGGGATTTGGGGTCAAATTTGTGAATGTAGGGGTAAAGTAGGGGGATTTTGGGGTAAAAGAGGTCAAATTTGTGAATTTTGAGGTGAAACTGGGGGATTTTGGGGTCAAATCTGTGAATTTTGAGGCGAATCTGGAGGATTTTGGGGTGAAACAGGTCAAATTTGTGCATTTTGAGGTGAAACTGGTGGATTTGAGGGTCAAATTTGTGAAATTTCAAGTAAAATTGGAGGATTTGGGGGTAAAAGAGGCCAGATTTGTGAATACTGGGGGTGAAACTGCGGGATTTGGGGTCAAATTTGTGAATGTAGGGGGAAAGTAGGGGGATTTGGGGGTAAAACTGGTCCAATTGGTGAATTTTGAGGTGAAACTGGGGGATTTGGGGCTCAAATCTGTGCATTTTGGGGTGAAACTGGGGGATTTTGGGGTGAAACAGGTCAAATTGGTGCATTTTGGGGGAAAATGGGGGGATTTTGGTGTCAAATTTGTGAAATTTCGGGCAAAATTGGAGGATTTGGGGGTAAAAGAGGCCAGATTTGTGAATACTAGGGGTGAAACTGGGGGATTTGGGGTCAAATTTGTGAATGTAGGGGTAAAGTAGGGGGATTTTGGGGTGAAACAGGTCAAATTTGTGAATTTTGGGGTGAAACTGGGGGATTTGGGGTCAAATTTGTGAATGTAGGGGTAAAGTAGGGGGATTTGGGAGTAAAAGAGGTCAAATTTGTGAATTTTGGGGTGAAACTGGGGGATTTGGGGGTGTCACTGGGGGATTTGGGGGTGAAACAGGTCAAATTGGTGCATTTTCAGGGAAAATGGGGGGATTTTGGTGTCAAATTTGTGAAATTTCGGGCAAAATTGGAGGATTTGGGGGTAAAAGAGGCCAGATTTGTGAATACTGGGGGTGAAACTGCGGGATTTGGGGTCAAATTTGTGAATGTAGGGGGAAAGTAGGGGGATTTGGGGGTAAAACTGGTCCAATTGGTGAATTTTGAGGTGAAACTGGGGGATTTTGGTGTGTCACTGGGGGATTTTGGGGTAAAACAGGTCAAATTGGTGAATTTTGGGGGAGAAACGGGGGGATTTTGGGGTCAAATCTGTGAATTTTGAGGCGAATCTGGAGGATTTTGGGGTGAAACAGGTCAAATTTGTGCATTTTGAGGTGAAACTGGTGGATTTGAGGGTCAAATGTGTGAAATTTCAAGTAAAATTGGGGGATTTGGGGGTAAAAGAGGCCAGATTTGTGAATACTGGGGGTGAAACTGCGGGATTTGGGGTCAAATTTGTGAATGTAGGGGGAAAGTAGGGGGATTTGGGGGTAAAACTGGTCCAATTGGTGAATTTTGAGGTGAAACTGGGGGATTTGGGGCTCAAATCTGTGCATTCTGGGGTGAAACTGGGGGATTTGGGGGTGAAACAGGTCAAATTGGTGCATTGTGGGGTGAAATGGGGGGATTTTGGTGTCAAATTTGTGAAATTTCGGGCAAAATTGGAGGATTTGGGGGTAAAAGAGGCCAGATTTGTGAATACTGGGGGTGAAACTGGGGGATTTGGGGTCAAATTTGTGAATGTAGGGGTAATGTAGGGGGATTTTGGGGTAAAAGAGGTCCAGTTGGTGAATTTTGAGGTGAAACTGGGGGATTTGAGGGTCAAATTTGTGAACTTTGGGGTGAAACTGGGGGATTTGGGGGTGAAACAGGTCAAACTGGTGCATTGTGGGGTGAAACGGGGGGATTTCGGGGGTGCCAGAGCAGATTTGGGGGTCCAAATGGGGGATTTGGGCTCAAACATGGGGTTTTGGGGGTCAAATTGAGGATTTGGGGGGTCAAACCGAGGGATTTTGGGGTCAGCTGAGGAGTTGGGGTCCCCAGAGAGATTTTGGGGTCAAATTGGTGAATTTTGGGGAGAAACGGGGGGATTTTGGGGTCAAATTTGTGAATGTAGGGGTAAAGTAGGGGGATTTTGGGGTATAACTGGTCAAATTGGTGAACTTTGAGGTGAAACTGGGGGATTTTGGTGTCAAATTTGTGAATTTGGGGGAGAAACGGGGCATTTTGGCCTCAAATTTGTGCATTTTGGGGTGAAACTGGGGGAGTTTGGGGTGAAACAGGTCAAATTGGTGAATTTTGGGGGAAAATGGGGGGATTTGGGGGTAAAAGAGGTCAAATTTGTGAATTTGGGGGAGAAACGGGGGGATTTTGGGGGTGAAATCTGTGAATTTTGAGGTGAAACTGGAGGATTTGGGGGTGAAACAGGTCAAATTTGTGCATTGTGGGGTGAAACGGGGGGATTTGGGGGTCAAATGTGTAAATTTAGGAGTAAAGTAGGGGGATTTTGGGGTATAACTGGTGAAATCTGTGCATTTTGAGGTGAAACTGGTGGATTTGAGGGTCAAATTTGTGAAATTTCGGGCAAAATTGGAGGATTTGGGGGTAAAAGAGGCCAGATTTGTGAATACTAGGGGTGAAACTGGGGGATTTGGGGTCAAATTTGTGAATGTAGCGGTAAAGTAGGGGGATTTGGGGGTAAAACTGGTCCAATTGGTGAATTTTGAGGTGAAACCGGGGGATTTGGGGCTCAAGTGTGTGGATTTTGGGGTGAAATGGGGGGTTTTGGGGACAAATTTGTGAATTTTGGGGTAAAGTAGGGGGATTTTGGGGTAAAAGAGGTCCAATTGGTGAATTTTGAGGTGAAACTGGGGGATTTGGGGGTGTCACTGGGGGATTTTGGGGTAAAACAGGTCAAATTAGTGAAATTTGGGGGAAAATGGGGGGATTTTGGGGTCAAATTTGTGAATTTTGGGGAGAAAGGGGGGGATTTTGGCCTCAAATTTGTGCATTGTGGGGTGAAACTGGGGGATTTTGGGGTGAAACAGGTCAAATTGGTGAATTTTGGGGGAAAATGGGGGGATTTCGGGGTAAAAGAGGTCAAATTTTTGAATTTGGGGGAGAAAAGGGGCGATTTTGGCCTCAAGTTTGTGCATTTTGGGGTGAAACTGGGGGATTTGGGGGTGAAACAGGTCAAATTGGTGAATTTTGGGGGAAAATGGGGGGATTTTCCTGTCAAATTTGTGAATTTTGGGGAGAAATGGGGGATTCTGGGGGTGTCAGAGCAGATTTTGGGGTGAAAATGGGGGATTTGGGGGTAAAACAGGTCAAATTGGTGCATTTTGGGGGAAAATGGGGGGATTTGGGGGTAAAAGAGGTCAAATTTGTGAATTTGGGGGAGAAACGGGGGGATTTGGGGGTGAAATCTGTGAATTGTGAGGTGAAACTGGGGGATTTTGGGGTGAAACAGGTCAAATTGGTGCATTGTGGGGTAAAACGGGGGGATTTGGGGGTCAAATGTGTTAATTTGGGGGTAAAGTAGGGGGATTTTGGGGTATAACTCGTCAAATCTGTGAATTTTGAGGTGAAACTGGTGGATTTGAGGGTCAAATTTGTGAACTTTGGGGTGAAACTGGGGGATTTGGGGGTCAAATTTGTCAATGTAGGGGGAAAGTAGGGGGATTTGGGGGTAAAACTGGTCCAATTGGTGAATTTTGAGGTGAAACTGGGGGATTTTGGTGTCAAATTTTTGAATTTTGGGGAGAAACGGGGGGATTTCGGGAGTGTCAGAGCAGATTTTGGGGTGAAAATGGGGGATTTGGGCTCAAACATGGGGGATTTGGCACAAACATAGGGTTTTGGGGGTTCAAATTGAGGATCTGGGGGGTTACACCGAGGGATTTTGGGGTCAGCTGAGGATTTGGGGTCCCCAGAGAGATTTTGGGGTCAAATTTGTGAATTTTGAGGTGAAACTGGGGGATTTTGGGGTGTCACTGGGGGATTTTGGGGTAAAACAGGTCAAATTAGTGAAATTTGGGGGAGAAACGGGGGGTTTTTGGGGTCAAATCTGTGAATTTTGAGGCGAATCTGGAGGATTTTGGGGTGAAACAGGTCAAATTTGTGCATTTTGAGGTGAAACTGGTGGATTTGAGGGTCAAATTTGTGAAATTTCGGGCAAAATTGGAGGATTTGGGGGTAAAAGAGGCCAGATTTGTGAATACTGGGGGTGAAACTGCGGGATTTGGGGTCAAATTTGTGAATGTAGGGGTAAAGTAGGGGGATTTTGGGGTAAAAGAGGTCAAATTTGTGAATTTTGAGGTGAAACTGGGGGATTTTGGGGTGTCACTGGGGGATTTTGGGGTAAAACAAGTCAAATTAGTGAAATTTGGGGGAAAATGGGGGGATTTTGGGGTCAAATTTGTGAATTTTGGGGAGAAAGGGGGGGATTTTGGCCTCAAATTTGTGCATTGCGGGGTGAAACGGGGGGATTTTGGGGTGAAACAGGTCAAATTGGTGAATTTTGGGGGAAAATGGGGGGATTTTCCTGTCAAATTTGTGAATTTTGGGGAGAAATGGGGGGATTCTGGGGGTGTCAGAGCAGATTTTGGGGTGAAAATGGGGGATTTGGGGGTAAAACAGGTCAAATTGGTGCATTTTGGGGGAAAATGGGGGGATTTGGGGGTAAAAGAGGTCAAATTTGTGAATTTGGGGGAGAAACGGGGGGATTTGGGGGTCAAATTTGTGAACTTTGGGTTGAAACTGGGGGATTTGGGGGTGAAACAGGTCAAATTGGTGCATTGTGGGGTGAAACGGGGGGATTTCGGGGGTGCCAGAGCAGATTTGGGGGTCCAAATGGGGGATTTGGGCTCAAACATGGGGTTTTGGGGGTCAAATTGAGGATTTGGGGGGTCAAACCGAGGGATTTTGGGGTCAGCTGAGGAGTTGGGGTCCCCAGAGAGATTTTGGGGTCAAATTGGTGAATTTTGGGGAGAAACGGGGGGATTTTGGGGTCAAATTTGTGAATGTAGGGGTAAAGTAGGGGGATTTTGGGGTATAACTGGTCAAATTGGTGAATTTTGAGGTGAAACTGGGGGATTTTGGTGTCAAATTTGTGAATTTTGGGGAGAAACGGGGCATTTTGGCCTCAAATTTGTGCATTTTGGGGTGAAACTGGGGGAGTTTGGGGTGAAACAGGTCAAATTGGTGAATTTTGGGGGAAAATGGGGGGATTTGGGGGTAAAAGAGGTCAAAGTTATGAATTTGGGGGAGGAACGGGTGGATTTGGGGGTCAAATCTGTGAATTTTGAGGCGAATCTGGAGGATTTTGGGGTGAAACAGGTCAAATTTGTGCATTTTGAGGTGAAACTGGTGGATTTGAGGGTCAAATTTGTGAAATTTCAAGTAAAATTGGAGGATTTGGGGGTAAAAGAGGCCAGATTTGTGAATACTGGGGGTGAAACTGCGGGATTTGGGGTCAAATTTGTGAATGTAGGGGTAAAGTAGGGGGATTTGGGGGTAAAACTGGTCCAATTGGTGAATTTTGAGGTGAAACTGGGGGATTTGGGGGTCAAATTTGTGCATTTTGGGGTGCAACTGGGGGATTTGGGGGTCAAATCTGTGAATTTTGGGGTAAAGTAGGGGGATTTTGGGGTAAAAGAGGTCCAATTGGTGAATTTTGAGGTGAAACTGGGGGCTTTGGGGGTGTCACTGGGGGATTTTGGGGTAAAACAGGTCAAATTAGTGAAATTTGGGGGAAAATGGGGGGATTTTGGGGTCAAATTTGTGAATGTTGGGGAGAAACGGGGGGATTTTGGCCTCAAATTTGTGCATTGTGGGGTGAAACTGGGGGATTTGGGGGTGAAACAGGTCAAATTGGTGAATTTTGGGGGAAAATGGGGGGATTTCGGGGTAAAAGAGGTCAAATTTTTGAATTTGGGGGAGAAAAGGGGCGATTTTGGCCTCAAGTTTGTGCATTTTGGGGTGAAACTGGGGGATTTGGGGGTGAAACAGGTCAAATTGGTGAATTTTGGGGGAAAATGGGGGGATTTTCCTGTCAAATTTGTGAATTTTGGGGAGAAATGGGGGATTCTGGGGGTGTCAGAGCAGATTTTGGGGTGAAAATGGGGGATTTGGGGGTAAAACAGGTCAAATTGGTGCATTTTGGGGGAAAATGGGGGGATTTGGGGGTAAAAGAGGTCAAATTTGTGAATTTGGGGGAGAAACGGGGGATTTGGGGGTGAAATCTGTGAATTGTGAGGTGAAACTGGGGGATTTTGGGGTGAAACAGGTCAAATTGGTGCATTGTGGGGTAAAAAGGGGGGGTTTGGGGGTCAAATGTGTAAATTTAGGGGTAAAGTAGGGGGATTTTGGGGTATAACTCGTCAAATCTGTGAATTTTGAGGTGAAACTGGTGGATTGGAGGGTCAAATTTGTGAACTTTGGGGTGAAACTGGGGGATTTGGGGGTCAAATTGGTCAATGTAGGGGGAAAGTAGGGGGATTTGGGGGTAAAACTGGTCCAATTGGTGAATTTTGAGGTGAAACTGGGGGATTTTGGTGTCAAATTTGTGAATTTTGGGGAGAAACGGGGGGATTTCGGGGGTGTCAGAGCAGATTTTGGGGTGAAAATGGGGGATTTGGGCTCAAACATGGGGGATTTGGCACAAACATAGGGTTTTGGGGGTTCAAATTGAGGATCTGGGGGGTTACACCGAGGGATTTTGGGGTCAGCTGAGGATTTGGGGTCCCCAGAGAGATTTTGGGGTCAAATTTGTGAATTTTGAGGTGAAACTGGGGGATTTTGGGGTGTCACTGGGGGATTTTGGGGTAAAACAGGTCAAATTAGTGAAATTTGGGGGAGAAACGGGGGGATTTTGGGGTCAAATCTGTGAATTTTGAGGCGAATCTGGAGGATTTTGGGGTGAAACAGGTCAAATTTGTGCATTTTGAGGTGAAACTGGTGGATTTGAGGGTCAAATTTGTGAAATTTCAAGTAAAATTGGAGGATTTGGGGGTAAAAGAGGCCAGATTTGTGAATACTGGGGGTGAAACTGCGGGATTTGGGGTCCAATTTGTGAATGTAGGGGGAAAGTAGGGGGATTTGGGGGTAAAACTGGTCCAATTGGTGAATTTTGAGGTGAAACTGGGGGATTTGGGGGTCAAATTTGTGCATTTTGGGGTGAAACTGGGGGATTTGGGGTCAAATTTGTGAATGTAGGGGGAAAGTAGGGGGATTGTGGGGTAAAAGAGGTCCAATTGGTGAATTTTGAGGTGAAACTGGGGGATTTGGGGGTGTCACTGGGGGATTTTGGGGTAAAACAGGTCAAATTAGTGAAATTTGGGGGAAAATGGGGGGATTTTGGGGTCAAGTTTGTGAATTTTGGGGAGAAACGGGGGGATTTTGGCCTCAAATTTGTGCATTGTGGGGTGACACTGGGGGATTTTGGGGTGAAACAGGTCAAATTGGTGAATTTTGGGGGAAAATGGGGGGATTTCGGGGTAAAAGAGGTCAAATTTTTGAATTTGGGGGAGAAAAGGGGCGATTTTGGCCTCAAGTTTGTGCATTTTGGGGTGAAACTGGGGGATTTGGGGGTGAAACAGGTCAAATTGGTGAATTTTGGGGGAAAATGGGGGGATTTTCCTGTCAAATTTGTGAATTTTGGGGAGAAATGGGGGATTCTGGGGGTGTCAGAGCAGATTTTGGGGTGAAAATGGGGGATTTGGGGGTAAAACAGGTCAAATTGGTGCATTTTGGGGGAAAATGGGGGGATTTGGGGGTAAAAGAGGTCAAATCTGTGAATTTGGGGGAGAAACGGGGGATTTGGGGGTGAAATCTGTGAATTGTGAGGTGAAACTGGGGGATTTTGGGGTGAAACAGGTCAAATTGGTGCATTGTGGGGTAAAACGGGGGGATTTGGGGGTCAAATGTGTAAATTTAGGGGTAAAGTAGGGGGATTTTGGGGTATAACTCGTCAAATCTGTGAATTTTGAGGTGAAACTGGTGGATTTGAGGGTCAAATTTGTGAACTTTGGGGTGAAACTGGGAGATTTGGGGGTCAAATTTGTCAATGTAGGTGGAAAGAAGGGGGATTTGGGGCTAAAACTGGTCCAATTGGTGGATTTTGAGGTGAAACTGGGGGATTTTGGTGTCAAATTTGTGAATTTTGGGGAGAAACGGGGGGATTTCGGGGGTGTCAGAGCAGATTTTGGGGTGAAAATGGGGGATTTGGGCTCAAACATGGGGGATTTGGCACAAACATAGGGTTTTGGGGGTTCAAATTGAGGATCTGGGGGGTTACACCGAGGGATTTTGGGGTCAGCTGAGGATTTGGGGTCCCCAGAGAGATTTTGGGGTCAAATTTGTGAATTTTGAGGTGAAACTGGGGGATTTTGGGGTGTCACTGGGGGATTTTGGGGTAAAACAGGTCAAATTAGTGAAATTTGGGGGAGAAACGGGGGGATTTTGGGGTCAAATCTGTGAATTTTGAGGCGAATCTGGAGGATTTTGGGGTGAAACAGGTCAAATTTGTGCATTTTGAGGTGAAACTGGTGGATTTGAGGGTCAAATTTGTGAAATTTCAAGTAAAATTGGAGGATTTGGGGGTAAAAGAGGCCAGATTTGTGAATACTGGGGGTGAAACTGCGGGATTTGGGGTCAAATTTGTGAATGTAGGGGGAAAGTAGGGGGATTTGGGGGTAAAACTGGTCCAATTGGTGAATTTTGAGGTGAAACTGGGGGATTTGGGGGTCAAATTTGTGCATTTTGGGGTGAAACTGGGGGATTTGGGGTCAAATCTGTGAATTTTGGGGTAAAGTAGGGGGATTTTGGGGTAAAAGAGGTCCAATTGGTGAATTTTGAGGTGAAACTGGGGGATTTGGGGGTGTCACTGGGGGATTTTGGGGTAAAACAGGTCAAATTAGTGAAATTTGGGGGAAAATGGGGGGATTTTGGGGTCAAATTTGTGAATTTTGGGGAGAAACGGGGGATTTTGGCCTCAAATTTGTGCATTGTGGGGTGACACTGGGGGATTTTGGGGTGAAACAGGTCAAATTGGTGAATTTTGGGGGAAAATGGGGGGATTTCGGGGTAAAAGAGGTCAAATTTTTGAATTTGGGGGAGAAAAGGGGCGATTTTGGCCTCAAGTTTGTGCATTTTGGGGTGAAACTGGGGGATTTGGGGGTGAAACAGGTCAAATTGGTGAATTTTGGGGGAAAATGGGGGGATTTTCCTGTCAAATTTGTGAATTTTGGGGAGAAATGGGGGGATTCTGGGGGTGTCAGAGCAGATTTTGGGGTGAAAATGGGGGATTTGGGGGTAAAACAGGTCAAATTGGTGCATTTTGGGGGAAAATGGGGGGATTTGGGGGTAAAAGAGGTCAAATTTGTGAATTTGGGGGAGAAACGGGGGGATTTGGGGGTGAAATCTGTGAATTGTGAGGTGAAACTGGGGGATTTTGGGGTGAAACAGGTCAAATTGGTGCATTGTGGGGTAAAACGGGGGGATTTGGGGGTCAAATGTGTAAATTTAGGGGTAAAGTAGGGGGATTTTGGGGTATAACTCGTCAAATCTGTGAATTTTGAGGTGAAACTGGTGGATTTGAGGGTCAAATTTGTGAACTTTGGGGTGAAACTGGGGGATTTGGGGGTCAAATTTGTCAATGTAGGGGGAAAGTAGGGGGATTTGGGGGTAAAACTGGTCCAATTGGTGAATTTTGAGGTGAAACTGGGGGATTTTGGTGTCAAATTTGTGAATTTTGGGGAGAAACGGGGGATTTCGGGGGTGTCAGAGCAGATTTTGGGGTGAAAATGGGGGATTTGGGCTCAAACATGGGGGATTTGGCACAAACATAGGGTTTTGGGGGTTCAAATTGAGGATCTGGGGGGTTACACCGAGGGATTTTGGGGTCAGCTGAGGATTTGGGGTCCCCAGAGAGATTTTGGGGTCAAATTTGTGAATTTTGAGGTGAAACTGGGGGATTTTGGGGTGTCACTGGGGGATTTTGGGGTAAAACAGGTCAAATTAGTGAAATTTGGGGGAGAAACGGGGGGATTTTGGGGTCAAATCTGTGAATTTTGAGGCGAATCTGGAGGATTTTGGGGTGAAACAGGTCAAATTTGTGCATTTTGAGGTGAAACTGGTGGATTTGAGGGTCAAATTTGTGAAATTTCAAGTAAAATTGGAGGATTTGGGGGTAAAAGAGGCCAGATTTGTGAATACTGGGGGTGAAACTGCGGGATTTGGGGTCAAATTTGTGAATGTAGGAGGAAAGTAGGGGGATTTGGGGGTAAAACTGGTCCAATCTGTGAATTTTGAGGTGAAACTGGGGGATTTGAGGGTCAAATTTGTGCATTTTGGGGTGAAACGGGGGGATTTTGGGGTCAAATCTGTGAATTTTGGGGTAAAGTAGGGGGATTTTGGGGTAAAAGAGGTCCAATTGGTGAATTTTGAGGTGAAACTGGGGGATTTGGGGGTGTCACTGGGGGATTTTGGGGTAAAACAGGTCAAATTAGTGAAATTTGGGGGAAAATGGGGGGATTTTGGGGTCAAATTTGTGAATTTTGGGGAGAAACGGGGGGATTTTGGCCTCAAATTTGTGCATTGTGGGGTGACACTGGGGGATTTTGGGGTGAAACAGGTCAAATTGGTGAATTTTGGGGGAAAATGGGGGGATTTCGGGGTAAAAGAGGTCAAATTTTTGAATTTGGGGGAGAAAAGGGGCGATTTTGGCCTCAAGTTTGTGCATTTTGGGGTGAAACTGGGGGATTTGGGGGTGAAACAGGTCAAATTGGTGAATTTTGGGGGAAAATGGGGGGATTTTCCTGTCAAATTTGTGAATTTTGGGGAGAAATGGGGGGATTCTGGGGGTGTCAGAGCAGATTTTGGGGTGAAAATGGGGGATTTGGGGGTAAAACAGGTCAAATTGGTGCATTTTGGGGGAAAATGGGGGGATTTGGGGGTAAAAGAGGTCAAATTTGTGAATTTGGGGGAGAAACGGGGGATTTGGGGGTGAAATCTGTGAATTGTGAGGTGAAACTGGGGGATTTTGGGGTGAAACAGGTCAAATTGGTGCATTGTGGGGTAAAACGGGGGGATTTGGGGGTCAAATGTGTAAATTTAGGGGTAAAGTAGGGGGATTTTGGGGTATAACTCGTCAAATCTGTGAATTTTGAGGTGAAACTGGTGGATTTGAGGGTCAAATTTGTGAACTTTGGGGTGAAACTGGGGGATTTGGGGGTCAAATTTGTCAATGTAGGGGGAAAGTAGGGGGATTTGGGGGTAAAACTGGTCCAATTGGTGAATTTTGAGGTGAAACTGGGGGATTTTGGTGTCAAATTTGTGAATTTTGGGGAGAAACGGGGGGATTTCGGGGGTGTCAGAGCAGATTTTGGGGTGAAAATGGGGGATTTGGGCTCAAACATGGGGGATTTGGCACAAACATAGGGTTTTGGGGGTTCAAATTGAGGATCTGGGGGGTTACACCGAGGGATTTTGGGGTCAGCTGAGGATTTGGGGTCCCCAGAGAGATTTTGGGGTCAAATTTGTGAATTTTGAGGTGAAACTGGGGGATTTTGGGGTGTCACTGGGGGATTTTGGGGTAAAACAGGTCAAATTAGTGAAATTTGGGGGAGAAACGGGGGGATTTTGGGGTCAAATCTGTGAATTTTGAGGCGAATCTGGAGGATTTTGGGGTGAAACAGGTCAAATTTGTGCATTTTGAGGTGAAACTGGTGGATTTGAGGGTCAAATTTGTGAAATTTCAAGTAAAATTGGAGGATTTGGGGGTAAAAGAGGCCAGATTTGTGAATACTGGGGGTGAAACTGCGGGATTTGGGGTCAAATTTGTGAATGTAGGGGGAAAGTAGGGGGATTTGGGGGTCAAACTGGTCCAATTGGTGAATTTTGAGGTGAAACTGGGGGATTTGGGGGTCAAATGTGTGCATTTTGGGGTGCAACTGGGGGATTTTGGGGTCAAATCTGTGAATTTTGGGGTAAAGTAGGGGGATTTTGGGGTAAAAGAGGTCCAATTGGTGAATTTTGAGGTGAAACTGGGGGATTTGGGGGTGTCACTGGGGGATTTTGGGGTAAAACAGGTCAAATTAGTGAAATTTGGGGGAAAATGGGGGGATTTTGGGGTCAAATTTGTGAATTTTGGGGAGAAACGGGGGATTTTGGCCTCAAATTTGTGCATTGTGGGGTGACACTGGGGGATTTTGGGGTGAAACAGGTCAAATTGGTGAATTTTGGGGGAAAATGGGGGGATTTCGGGGTAAAAGAGGTCAAATTTTTGAATTTGGGGGAGAAAAGGGGCGATTTTGGCCTCAAGTTTGTGCATTTTGGGGTGAAACTGGGGGATTTGGGGGTGAAACAGGTCAAATTGGTGAATTTTGGGGGAAAATGGGGGGATTTTCCTGTCAAATTTGTGAATTTTGGGGAGAAATGGGGGGATTCTGGGGGTGTCAGAGCAGATTTTGGGGTGAAAATGGGGGATTTGGGGGTAAAACAGGTCAAATTGGTGCATTTTGGGGGAAAATGGGGGGATTTGGGGGTAAAAGAGGTCAAATCTGTGAATTTGGGGGAGAAACGGGGGGATTTGGGGGTGAAATCTGTGAATTGTGAGGTGAAACTGGGGGATTTTGGGGTGAAACAGGTCAAATTGGTGCATTGTGGGGTAAAACGGGGGGATTTGGGGGTCAAATGTGTAAATTTAGGGGTAAAGTAGGGGGATTTTGGGGTATAACTCGTCAAATCTGTGAATTTTGAGGTGAAACTGGTGGATTTGAGGGTCAAATTTGTGAACTTTGGGGTGAAAGTGGGGGATTTGGGGGTCAAATTTGTCAATGTAGGGGGAAAGTAGGGGGATTTGGGGGTAAAACTGGTCCAATTGGTGAATTTTGAGGTGAAACTGGGGGATTTTGGTGTCAAATTTGTGAATTTTGGGGAGAAACGGGGGGATTTCGGGGGTGTCAGAGCAGATTTTGGGGTGAAAATGGGGGATTTGGGCTCAAACATGGGGGATTTGGCACAAACATAGGGTTTTGGGGGTTCAAATTGAGGATCTGGGGGGTTACACCGAGGGATTTTGGGGTCAGCTGAGGATTTGGGGTCCCCAGAGAGATTTTGGGGTCAAATTTGTGAATTTTGAGGTGAAACTGGGGGATTTTGGGGTGTCACTGGGGGATTTTGGGGTAAAACAGGTCAAATTAGTGAAATTTGGGGGAAAATGGGGTCAAATCTGTGAATTTTGAGGCGAATCTGGAGGATTTTGGGGTGAAACAGGTCAAATTTGTGCATTTTGAGGTGAAACTGGTGGATTTGAGGGTCAAATTTGTGAAATTTCAAGTAAAATTGGAGGATTTGGGGGTAAAAGAGGCCAGATTTGTGAATACTGGGGGTGAAACTGCGGGATTTGGGGTCAAATTTGTGAATGTAGGGGGAAAGTAGGGGGATTTGGGGGTAAAACTGGTCCAATTGGTGAATTTTGAGGTGAAACTGGGGGATTTGGGGGACAAATTTGTGCATTTTGGGGTGAAACTGGGGGATTTGGGGTCAAATTTGTGAATTTTGGGGTAAAGTAGGGGGATTTTGGGGTAAAAGAGGTCCAATTGGTGAATTTTGAGGTGAAACTGGGGGATTTGGGGGTGTCACTGGGGGATTTTGGGGTAAAACAGGTCAAATTAGTGAAATTTGGGGGAAAATGGGGGGATTTTGGGGTCAAATTTGTGAATTTTGGGGAGAAACGGGGGGATTTTGGCCTCAAATTTGTGCATTGTGGGGTGACACTGGGGGATTTTGGGGTGAAACAGGTCAAATTGGTGAATTTTGGGGGAAAATGGGGGGATTTCGGGGTAAAAGAGGTCAAATTTTTGAATTTGGGGGAGAAAAGGGGCGATTTTGGCCTCAAGTTTGTGCATTTTGGGGTGAAACTGGGGGATTTGGGGGTGAAACAGGTCAAATTGGTGAATTTTGGGGGAAAATGGGGGGATTTTGGGGTCAAATTTGTGAATTTTGGGGAGAAATGGGGGGATTCTGGGGGTGTCAGAGCAGATTTTGGGGTGAAAATGGGGGATTTGGGGGTAAAACAGGTCAAATTGGTGCATTTTGGGGGAAAATGGGGGGATTTGGGGGTAAAAGAGGTCAAATCTGTGAATTTGGGGGAGAAACGGGGGGATTTGGGGGTGAAATCTGTGAATTGTGAGGTGAAACTGGGGGATTTTGGGGTGAAACAGGTCAAATTGGTGCATTGTGGGGTAAAACGGGGGGATTTGGGGGTCAAATGTGTAAATTTAGGGGTAAAGTAGGGGGATTTTGGGGTATAACTCGTCAAATCTGTGAATTTTGAGGTGAAACTGGTGGATTTGAGGGTCAAATTTGTGAACTTTGGGGTGAAACTGGGGGATTTGGGGGTCAAATTTGTCAATGTAGGGGGAAAGTAGGGGGATTTGGGGGTAAAACTGGTCCAATTGGTGAATTTTGAGGTGAAACTGGGGGATTTTGGTGTCAAATTTGTGAATTTTGGGGAGAAACGGGGGGATTTCGGGGGTGTCAGAGCAGATTTTGGGGTGAAAATGGGGGATTTGGGCTCAAACATGGGGGATTTGGCACAAACATAGGGTTTTGGGGGTTCAAATTGAGGATCTGGGGGGTTACACCGAGGGATTTTGGGGTCAGCTGAGGATTTGGGGTCCCCAGAGAGATTTTGGGGTCAAATTTGTGAATTTTGAGGTGAAACTGGGGGATTTTGGGGTGTCACTGGGGGATTTTGGGGTAAAACAGGTCAAATTAGTGAAATTTGGGGGAGAAACGGGGGGATTTTGGGGTCAAATCTGTGAATTTTGAGGCGAATCTGGAGGATTTTGGGGTGAAACAGGTCAAATTTGTGCATTTTGAGGTGAAACTGGTGGATTTGAGGGTCAAATTTGTGAAATTTCAAGTAAAATTGGAGGATTTGGGGGTAAAAGAGGCCAGATTTGTGAATACTGGGGGTGAAACTGCGGGATTTGGGGTCAAATTTGTGAATGTAGGGGGAAAGTAGGGGGATTTGGGGGTAAAACTGGTCCAATTGGTGAATTTTGAGGTGAAACTGGGGGATTTGGGGGTCAAATTTGTGCATTTTGGGGTGAAACTGGGGGATTTGGGGTCAAATTTGTGAATTTTGGGGTAAAGTAGGGGGATTTTGGGGTAAAAGAGGTCCAATTGGTGAATTTTGAGGTGAAACTGGGGGATTCTGGGGGTGTCACTGGGGGATTTTGGGGTAAAACAGGTCAAATTAGTGAAATTTGGGGGAAAATGGGGGGATTTTGGGGTCAAATTTGTGAATTTTGGGGAGAAACGGGGGATTTTGGCCTCAAATTTGTGCATTGTGGGGTGACACTGGGGGATTTTGGGGTGAAACAGGTCAAATTGGTGAATTTTGGGGGAAAATGGGGGGATTTCGGGGTAAAAGAGGTCAAATTTTTGAATTTGGGGGAGAAAAGGGGCGATTTTGGCCTCAAGTTTGTGCATTTTGGGGTGAAACTGGGGGATTTGGGGGTGAAACAGGTCAAATTGGTGAATTTTGGGGGAAAATGGGGGGATTTTCCTGTCAAATTTGTGAATTTTGGGGAGAAATGGGGGGATTCTGGGGGTGTCAGAGCAGATTTTGGGGTGAAAATGGGGGATTTGGGGGTAAAACAGGTCAAATTGGTGCATTTTGGGGGAAAATGGGGGGATTTGGGGGTAAAAGAGGTCAAATTTGTGAATTTGGGGGAGAAACGGGGGGATTTGGGGGTGAAATCTGTGAATTGTGAGGTGAAACTGGGGGATTTTGGGGTGAAACAGGTCAAATTGGTGCATTGTGGGGTAAAACGGGGGGATTTGGGGGTCAAATGTGTAAATTTAGGGGTAAAGTAGGGGGATTTTGGGGTATAACTGGTCAAATCTGTGAATTTTGAGGTGAAACTGGTGGATTTGAGGGTCAAATTTGTGAACTTTGGGGTGAAACTGGGGGATTTGGGGGTCAAATTTGTCAATGTAGGGGGAAAGTAGGGGGATTTGGGGGTAAAACTGGTCCAATTGGTGAATTTTGAGGTGAAACTGGGGGATTTGGGGGTGCAACTGGGGGATTTGGGGGTGAAACAGGTCAAATTGGTGCATTTTGGGGGAAAATGGGGGGATTTGGGGGTAAAAGAGGTCAAATTTGTGAATTTGGGGGAGAAACGGGGGGATTTGGGGGTGAAATCTGTGAATTGTGAGGTGAAACTGGGGGATTTGGGGGTGAAACAAGTCAAACTGCTGCATTGTGGGGTGAAACGGGGGGATTTCGGGGGTGCCAGAGCAGATTTGGGGGTCCAAATGGGGGATTTGGGCTCAAACATGGGGTTTTGGGGGTCAAATTGAGGATTTGGGGGGTCAAACCGAGGGATTTTGGGGTCAGCTGAGGAGTTGGGGTCCCCAGAGAGATTTTGGGGTCAAATTGGTGAATTTTGAGGGAGAAACTGGGGGATTTTGGTGTCAAATTTGTGAATGTAGGGGTAAAGTAGGGGGATTTTGGGGTATAACTGGTCAAATTGGTGAATTTTGAGGTGAAACTGGGGGATTTTGGTGTCAAATTTGTGCATTTTGGGGAGAAACGGGGCATTTTGGCCTCAAATTTGTGCATTTTGGGGTGAAACTGGGGGAGTTTGGGGTGAAACAGGTCAAATTGGTGAATTTTGGGGGAAAATGGGGGGATTTGGGGGTAAAAGAGGTCAAAGTTATGAATTTGGGGGAGAAACGGGGGATTTTGGGGTCAAATCTGTGAATTTTGAGGCGAATCTGGAGGATTTTGGGGTGAAACAGGTCAAATTTGTGCATTTTGAGGTGAAACTGGTGGATTTGAGGGTCAAATTTGTGAAATTTCAAGTAAAATTGGAGGATTTGGGGGTAAAAGAGGCCAGATTTGTGAATACTGGGGGTGAAACTGCGGGATGTGGGGACAAATTGGTGAGTGGAGGGGGAAAGGAGGGGGATTTGGGGGTAAAACTGGTCCAATTGGTGAATTTTGAGGTGAAACTGGGGGATTTGGGGGTCAAATTTGTGCATTTTGGGGTGAAACTGGGGGATTTGGGGTCAAATTTGTGAATTTTGGGGTAAAGTAGGGGGATTTTGGGGTAAAAGAGGTCCAATTGGTGAATTTTGAGGTGAAACTGGGGGATTTGGGGGTGTCACTGGGGGATTTTGGGGTAAAACAGGTCAAATTAGTGAAATTTGGGGGAAAATGGGGGGATTTTGGGGTCAAATTTGTGAATTTTGGGGAGAAACGGGGGATTTTGGCCTCAAATTTGTGCATTGTGGGGTGACACTGGGGGATTTTGGGGTGAAACAGGTCAAATTGGTGAATTTTGGGGGAAAATGGGGGGATTTCGGGGTAAAAGAGGTCAAATTTTTGAATTTGGGGAAGAAAAGGGGCGATTTTGGCCTCAAGTTTGTGCATTTTGGGGTGAAACTGGGGGATTTGGGGGTGAAACAGGTCAAATTGGTGAATTTTGGGGGAAAATGGGGGGATTTTCCTGTCAAATTTGTGAATTTTGGGGAGAAATGGGGGATTCTGGGGGTGTCAGAGCAGATTTTGGGGTGAAAATGGGGGATTTGGGGGTAAAACAGGTCAAATTGGTGCATTTTGGGGGAAAATGGGGGGATTTGGGGGTAAAAGAGGTCAAATCTGTGAATTTGGGGGAGAAACGGGGGGATTTGGGGGTGAAATCTGTGAATTGTGAGGTGAAACTGGGGGATTTTGGGGTGAAACAGGTCAAATTGGTGCATTGTGGGGTAAAACGGGGGGATTTGGGGGTCAAATGTGTAAATTTAGGGGTAAAGTAGGGGGATTTTGGGGTATAACTCGTCAAATCTGTGAATTTTGAGGTGAAACTGGTGGATTTGAGGGTCAAATTTGTGAACTTTGGGGTGAAACTGGGGGATTTGGGGGTCAAATTTGTCAATGTAGGGGGAAAGTAGGGGGATTTGGGGGTAAAACTGGTCCAATTGGTGAATTTTGAGGTGAAACTGGGGGATTTTGGTGTCAAATTTGTGAATTTTGGGGAGAAACGGGGGGATTTCGGGGGTGTCAGAGCAGATTTTGGGGTGAAAATGGGGGATTTGGGCTCAAACATGGGGGATTTGGCACAAACATAGGGTTTTGGGGGTTCAAATTGAGGATCTGGGGGGTTACACCGAGGGATTTTGGGGTCAGCTGAGGATTTGGGGTCCCCAGAGAGATTTTGGGGTCAAATTTGTGAATTTTGAGGTGAAACTGGGGGATTTTGGGGTGTCACTGGGGGATTTTGGGGTAAAACAGGTCAAATTAGTGAAATTTGGGGGAGAAACGGGGGGATTTTGGGGTCAAATCTGTGAATTTTGAGGCGAATCTGGAGGATTTTGGGGTGAAACAGGTCAAATTTGTGCATTTTGAGGTGAAACTGGTGGATTTGAGGGTCAAATTTGTGAAATTTCAAGTAAAATTGGAGGATTTGGGGGTAAAAGAGGCCAGATTTGTGAATACTGGGGGTGAAACTGCGGGATTTGGGGTCAAATTTGTGAATGTAGGGGGAAAGTAGGGGGATTTGGGGGTAAATCTGGTCCAATTGGTGAATTTTGAGGTGAAACTGGGGGATTTGGGGGTCAAATTTGTGCATTTTGGGGTGAAACGGGGATTTTGGGGTCAAATCTGTGAATTTTGGGGTAAAGTAGGGGGATTTTGGGGTAAAAGAGGTCCAATTGGTGAATTTTGAGGTGAAACTGGGGGATTTGGGGGTGTCACTGGGGGATTTTGGGGTAAAACAGGTCAAATTAGTGAAATTTGGGGGAAAATGGGGGGATTTTGGGGTCAAATTTGTGAATTTTGGGGAGAAACGGGGGGATTTTGGCCTCAAATTTGTGCATTGTGGGGTGACACTGGGGGATTTTGGGGTGAAACAGGTCAAATTGGTGAATTTTGGGGGAAAATGGGGGGATTTCGGGGTAAAAGAGGTCAAATTTTTGAATTTGGGGGAGAAAAGGGGCGATTTTGGCCTCAAGTTTGTGCATTTTGGGGTGAAACTGGGGGATTTGGGGGTGAAACAGGTCAAATTGGTGAATTTTGGGGGAAAATGGGGGGATTTTCCTGTCAAATTTGTGAATTTTGGGGAGAAATGGGGGGATTCTGGGGGTGTCAGAGCAGATTTTGGGGTGAAAATGGGGGATTTGGGGGTAAAACAGGTCAAATTGGTGCATTTTGGGGGAAAATGGGGGGATTTGGGGGTAAAAGAGGTCAAATCTGTGAATTTGGGGGAGAAACGGGGGATTTGGGGGTGAAATCTGTGAATTGTGGGGTGAAACTGGGGGATTTTGGGGTGAAACAGGTCAAATTGGTGCATTGTGGGGTAAAACGGGGGGATTTGGGGGTCAAATGTGTAAATTTAGGGGTAAAGTAGGGGGATTTTGGGGTATAACTCGTCAAATCTGTGAATTTTGAGGTGAAACTGGTGGATTTGAGGGTCAAATTTGTGAACTTTGGGGTGAAACTGGGGGATTTGGGGGTCAAATTTGTCAATGTAGGGGGAAAGTAGGGGGATTTGGGGGTAAAACTGGTCCAATTGGTGAATTTTGAGGTGAAACTGGGGGATTTTGGTGTCAAATTTGTGAATTTTGGGGAGAAACGGGGGGATTTCGGGGGTGTCAGAGCAGATTTTGGGGTGAAAATGGGGGATTTGGGCTCAAACATGGGGGATTTGGCACAAACATAGGGTTTTGGGGGTTCAAATTGAGGATCTGGGGGGTTACACCGAGGGATTTTGGGGTCAGCTGAGGATTTGGGGTCCCCAGAGAGATTTTGGGGTCAAATTTGTGAATTTTGAGGTGAAACTGGGGGATTTTGGGGTGTCACTGGGGGATTTTGGGGTAAAACAGGTCAAATTAGTGAAATTTGGGGGAGAAACGGGGGGATTTTGGGGTCAAATCTGTGAATTTTGAGGCGAATCTGGAGGATTTTGGGGTGAAACAGGTCAAATTTGTGCATTTTGAGGTGAAACTGGTGGATTTGAGGGTCAAATTTGTGAAATTTCAAGTAAAATTGGAGGATTTGGGGGTAAAAGAGGCCAGATTTGTGAATACTGGGGGTGAAACTGCGGGATTTGGGGTCAAATTTGTGAATGTAGGGGGAAAGTAGGGGGATTTGGGGGTAAAACTGGTCCAATTGGTGAATTTTGAGGTGAAACTGGGGGATTTGGGGGTCAAATTTGTGCATTTTGGGGTGAAACTGGGGGATTTGGGGTCAAATTTGTGAATTTTGGGGTAAAGTAGGGGGATTTTGGGGTAAAAGAGGTCCAATTGGTGAATTTTGAGGTGAAACTGGGGGATTTGGGGGTGTCACTGGGGGATTTTGGGGTAAAACAGGTCAAATTAGTGAAATTTGGGGGAAAACGGGGGGATTTTGGGGTCAAATTTGTGAATGTTGGGGAGAAACGGGGGGATTTTGGCCTCAAATTTGTGCATTGTGGGGTGACACTGGGGGATTTTGGGGTGAAACAGGTCAAATTGGTGAATTTTGGGGGAAAATGGGGGGATTTCGGGGTAAAAGAGGTCAAATTTTTGAATTTGGGGGAGAAAAGGGGCGATTTTGGCCTCAAGTTTGTGCATTTTGGGGTGAAACTGGGGGATTTGGGGGTGAAACAGGTCAAATTGGTGAATTTTGGGGGAAAATGGGGGGATTTTGGGGTCAAATTTGTGAATTTTGGGGAGAAATGGGGGGATTCTGGGGGTGTCAGAGCAGATTTTGGGGTGAAAATGGGGGATTTGGGGGTAAAACAGGTCAAATTGGTGCATTTTGGGGGAAAATGGGGGGATTTGGGGGTAAAAGAGGTCAAATCTGTGAATTTGGGGGAGAAACGGGGGATTTGGGGGTGAAATCTGTGAATTGTGAGGTGAAACTGGGGGATTTTGGGGTGAAACAGGTCAAATTGGTGCATTGTGGGGTAAAACGGGGGGATTTGGGGGTCAAATGTGTAAATTTAGGGGTAAAGTAGGGGGATTTTGGGGTATAACTCGTCAAATCTGTGAATTTTGAGGTGAAACTGGTGGATTTGAGGGTCAAATTTGTGAACTTTGGGGTGAAACTGGGGGATTTGGGGGTCAAATTTGTCAATGTAGGGGGAAAGTAGGGGGATTTGGGGGTAAAACTGGTCCAATTGGTGAATTTTGAGGTGAAACTGGGGGATTTTGGTGTCAAATTTGTGAATTTTGGGGAGAAACGGGGGGATTTCGGGGGTGTCAGAGCAGATTTTGGGGTGAAAATGGGGGATTTGGGCTCAAACATGGGGGATTTGGCACAAACATAGGGTTTTGGGGGTTCAAATTGAGGATCTGGGGGGTTACACCGAGGGATTTTGGGGTCAGCTGAGGATTTGGGGTCCCCAGAGAGATTTTGGGGTCAAATTTGTGAATTTTGAGGTGAAACTGGGGGATTTTGGGGTGTCACTGGGGGATTTTGGGGTAAAACAGGTCAAATTAGTGAAATTTGGGGGAGAAACGGGGGGATTTTGGGGTCAAATCTGTGAATTTTGAGGCGAATCTGGAGGATTTTGGGGTGAAACAGGTCAAATTTGTGCATTTTGAGGTGAAACTGGTGGATTTGAGGGTCAAATTTGTGAAATTTCAAGTAAAATTGGAGGATTTGGGGGTAAAAGAGGCCAGATTTGTGAATACTGGGGGTGAAACTGCGGGATTTGGGGTCAAATTTGTGAATGTAGGGGGAAAGTAGGGGGATTTGGGGGTAAAACTGGTCCAATTGGTGAATTTTGAGGTGAAACTGGGGGATTTGGGGGTCAAATTTGTGCATTTTGGGGTGAAACTGGGGGATTTGGGGTCAAATTTGTGAATTTTGGGGTAAAGTAGGGGGATTTTGGGGTAAAAGAGGTCCAATTGGTGAATTTTGAGGTGAAACTGGGGGATTTGGGGGTGTCACTGGGGGATTTTGGGGTAAAACAGGTCAAATTAGTGAAATTTGGGGGAAAATGGGGGGATTTTGGGGTCAAATTTGTGAATTTTGGGGAGAAACGGGGGGATTTTGGCCTCAAATTTGTGCATTGTGGGGTGACACTGGGGGATTTTGGGGTGAAACAGGTCAAATTGGTGAATTTTGGGGGAAAATGGGGGGATTTCGGGGTAAAAGAGGTCAAATTTTTGAATTTGGGGGAGAAAAGGGGCGATTTTGGCCTCAAGTTTGTGCATTTTGGGGTGAAACTGGGGGATTTGGGGGTGAAACAGGTCAAATTGGTGAATTTTGGGGGAAAATGGGGGGATTTTCCTGTCAAATTTGTGAATTTTGGGGAGAAATGGGGGGATTCTGGGGGTGTCAGAGCAGATTTTGGGGTGAAAATGGGGGATTTGGGGGTAAAACAGGTCAAATTGGTGCATTTTGGGGGAAAATGGGGGGATTTGGGGGTAAAAGAGGTCAAATCTGTGAATTTGGGGGAGAAACGGGGGATTTGGGGGTGAAATCTGTGAATTGTGAGGTGAAACTGGGGGATTTTGGGGTGAAACAGGTCAAATTGGTGCATTGTGGGGTAAAACGGGGGGATTTGGGGGTCAAATGTGTAAATTTAGGGGTAAAGTAGGGGGATTTTGGGGTATAACTCGTCAAATCTGTGAATTTTGAGGTGAAACTGGTGGATTTGAGGGTCAAATTTGTGAACTTTGGGGTGAAACTGGGGGATTTGGGGGTCAAATTTGTCAATGTAGGGGGAAAGTAGGGGGATTTGGGGGTAAAACTGGTCCAATTGGTGAATTTTGAGGTGAAACTGGGGGATTTGGGGGTGCAACTGGGGGATTTGGGGGTGAAACAGGTCAAATTGGTGCATTTTGGGGGAAAATGGGGGGATTTGGGGGTAAAAGAGGTCAAATTTGTGAATTTGGGGGAGAAACGGGGGGATTTGGGGGTGAAATCTGTGAATTGTGAGGTGAAACTGGGGGATTTGGGGGTGAAACAAGTCAAACTGGTGCATTGTGGGGTGAAACGGGGGGATTTCGGGGGTGCCAGAGCAGATTTGGGGGTCCAAATGGGGGATTTGGGCTCAAACATGGGGTTTTGGGGGTCAAATTGAGGATTTGGGGGGTCAAACCGAGGGATTTTGGGGTCAGCTGAGGAGTTGGGGTCCCCAGAGAGATTTTGGGGTCAAATTGGTGAATTTTGGGGAGAAACGGGGGGATTTTGGGGTCAAATTTGTGAATGTAGGGGTAAAGTAGGGGGATTTTGGGGTATAACTGGTCAAATTGGTGAATTTTGAGGTGAAACTGGGGGATTTTGGTGTCAAATTTGTGAATTTTGGGGAGAAACGGGGCATTTTGGCCTCAAATTTGTGCATTTTGGGGTGAAACTGGGGGAGTTTGGGGTGAAACAGGTCAAATTGGTGAAATTTGGGGGAGAAACGGGGGGATTTTGGGGTCAAATCTGTGAATTTTGAGGCGAATCTGGAGGATTTTGGGGTGAAACAGGTCAAATTTGTGCATTTTGAGGTGAAACTGGTGGATTTGAGGGTCAAATGTGTGAAATTTCAAGTAAAATTGGAGGATTTGGGGGTAAAAGAGGCCAGATTTGTGAATACTGGGGGTGAAACTGGGGGATTTGGGGTCAAATTTGTGAATGTAGGGGGAAAGGAGGGGGATTTGGGGGTAAAACTGGTCCAATTGGTGAATTTTGAGGTGAAACTGGGGGATTTGGGGGTCAAATTTGTGCATTTTGGGGTGAAACTGGGGGATTTGGGGTCAAATTTGTGAATTTTGGGGGTAAAGTAGGGGGATTTTGGGGTAAAAGAGGTCCAATTGGTGAATTTTGAGGTGAAACTGGGGGATTTGGGGGTGTCACTGGGGGATTTTGGGGTAAAACAGGTCAAATTAGTGAAATTTGGGGGAAAATGGGGGGATTTTGGGGTCAAATTTGTGAATTTTGGGGAGAAACGGGGGGATTTTGGCCTCAAATTTGTGCATTGTGGGGTGACACTGGGGGATTTGGGGGTGAAACAGGTCAAATTGTTGAATTTTGGGGGAAAATGGGGGGATTTCGGGGTAAAAGAGGTCAAATTTTTGAATTTGGGGGAGAAAAGGGGCGATTTTGGCCTCAAGTTTGTGCATTTTGGGGTGAAACTGGGGGATTTGGGGGTGAAACAGGTCAAATTGGTGAATTTTGGGGGAAAATGGGGGGATTTTGGGGTCAAATTTGTGAATTTTGGGGAGAAATGGGGGGATTCTGGGGGTGTCAGAGCAGATTTTGGGGTGAAAATGGGGGATTTGGGGGTAAAACAGGTCAAATTGGTGCATTTTGGGGGAAAATGGGGGATTTCGGGGTAAAAGAGGTCAAATTTGTGAATTTGGGGGAGAAACGGGGGATTTTGGGGTCAAATCTGTGAATTTTGAGGCAAATCTGGAGGATTTTGGGGTGAAACAGGTCAAATTTGTGCATTTTGAGGTGAAACTGGTGGATTTGAGGGTCAAATGTGTGAAATTTCAAGTAAAATTGGAGGATTTGGGGGTAAAAGAGGCCAGATTTGTGAATACTGGGGGTGAAACTGCGGGATTTGGGGTCAAATTTGTGAATGTAGGGGGAAAGTAGGGGGATTTGGGGGTAAGACTGGTCCAATTGGTGAATTTTGAGGTGAAACTGGGGGATTTGGGGGTCAAATTTGTGCATTTTGGGGTGAAACTGGGGGATTTGGGGTCAAATTTGTGAATGTAGGGGAAAGTAGGGGGATTGTGGGGTAAAAGAGGTCCAATTGGTGAATTTTGAGGTGAAACTGGGGGATTTGGGGTGTCACTGGGGGATTTTGGGGTAAAACAGGTCAAATTAGTGAAATTTGGGGGAAAATGGGGGGATTTTGGGGTCAAATTTGTGAATTTTGGGGAGAAACGGGGGGATTTTGGCCTCAAATTTGTGCATTGTGGGGTGACACTGGGGGATTTGGGGGTGAAACAGGTCAAATTGGTGAATTTTGGGGGAAAATGGGGGGATTTCGGGGTAAAAGAGGTCAAATTTTTGAATTTGGGGGAGAAAAGGGGCAATTTTGGCCTCAAGTTTGTGCATTTTAGGGTTAAACTGGGGGATTTGGGGGTGAAACAGGTCAAATTGGTGAATTTTGGGGGAAAATGGGGGGATTTTGGGGTCAAATTTGTGAATTTTGGGGAGAAATGGGGGGATTCTGGGGGTGTCAGAGCAGATTTTGGGGTGAAAATGGGGGATTTGGGGGTGAAACAGGTCAAATTGGTGCATTTTGGGGGAAAATGGGGGGATTTGGGGGTAAAAGAGGTCAAATTTGTGAATTTGGGGGAGAAACGGGGGGATTTGGGGGTGAAATCTGTGAATTGTGAGGTGAAACTGGGGGATTTTGGGGTGAAACAGGTCAAATTGGTGCATTGTGGGGTGAAACGGGGGGATTTGGGGGTCAAATGTGTAAATTTAGGGGTAAAGTAGGGGGATTTTGGGGTATAACTGGTCAAATTGGTGAATTTTGAGGTGAAACTGGGGGATTTTGGTGTCAAATTTGTGAATTTTGGGGAGAAACGGGGCATTTTGGCCTCAAATTTGTGCATTTTGGGGTGAAACTGGGGGAGTTTGGGGTGAAACAGGTCAAATTGGTGAATTTTGGGGGAAAATGGGGGAATTTGGGGGTAAAAGAGGTCAAAGTTATGAATTTGGGGGAGAAATGGGGGGATTTTGGGGTCAAATCTGTGAATTTTGAGGCGAATCTGGAGGATTTTGGGGTGAAACAGGTCAAATTTGTGCATTTTGAGGTGAAACTGGTGGATTTGAGGGTCAAATGTGTGAAATTTCAAGTAAAATTGGAGGATTTGGGGGTAAAAGAGGCCAGATTTGTGAATACTGGGGGTGAAACTGCGGGATTTGGGGTCAAATTTGTGAATGTAGGGGGAAAGTAGGGGGATTTTGGGGTCCAACTGGTCCAATTTGTGAATTTTGAGGTGAAACTGGTGGATTTGGGGTTCAAATTTGTGCATTTTGGGGTGAATCTGGGGGATTTGGGGTTCAAATTTGTGCATTTTGGGGTAAAGTAGGGGGATTTTGGGGTAAAAGAGGTCCAATTGGTGAATTTTGAGGTGAAACTGGGGGATTTGGGGGTGTCACTGGGGGATTTTGGGGTAAAACAGGTCAAATTAGTGAAATTTGGGGGAAAATGGGGGGATTTTGGGGTCAAATTTGTGAATTTTGGGGAGAAACGGGGGGATTTTGGCCTCAAATTTGTGCATTGTGGGGTGACACTGGGGGATTTTGGGGTGAAACAGGTCAAATTGGTGAATTTTGGGGGAAAATGGGGGGATTTCGGGGTAAAAGAGGTCAAATTTTTGAATTTGGGGGAGAAAAGGGGCGATTTTGGCCTCAAGTTTGTGCATTTTGGGGTGAAACTGGGGGATTTGGGGGTGAAACAGGTCAAATTGGTGAATTTTGGGGGAAAATGGGGGGATTTTCCTGTCAAATTTGTGAATTTTGGGGAGAAATGGGGGGATTCTGGGGGTGTCAGAGCAGATTTTGGGGTGAAAATGGGGGATTTGGGGGTAAAACAGGTCAAATTGGTGCATTTTGGGGGAAAATGGGGGGATTTGGGGGTAAAAGAGGTCAAATTTGTGAATTTGGGGGAGAAACGGGGGATTTGGGGGTGAAATCTGTGAATTGTGAGGTGAAACTGGGGGATTTTGGGGTGAAACAGGTCAAATTGGTGCATTGTGGGGTAAAACGGGGGGATTTGGGGGTCAAATGTGTAAATTTAGGGGTAAAGTAGGGGGATTTTGGGGTATAACTCGTCAAATCTGTGAATTTTGGGGTGAAACTGGTGGATTTGAGGGTCAAATTTGTGAACTTTGGGGTGAAACTGGGGGATTTGGGGGTCAAATTTGTCAATGTAGGGGGAAAGTAGGGGGATTTGGGGGTAAAACTGGTCCAATTGGTGAATTTTGAGGTGAAACTGGGGGATTTTGGTGTCAAATTTGTGAATTTTGGGGAGAAACGGGGGGATTTCGGGGGTGTCAGAGCAGATTTTGGGGTGAAAATGGGGGATTTGGGCTCAAACATGGGGGATTTGGCACAAACATAGGGTTTTGGGGGTTCAAATTGAGGATCTGGGGGGTTACACCGAGGGATTTTGGGGTCAGCTGAGGATTTGGGGTCCCCAGAGAGATTTTGGGGTCAAATTTGTGAATTTTGAGGTGAAACTGGGGGATTTTGGGGTGTCACTGGGGGATTTTGGGGTAAAACAGGTCAAATTAGTGAAATTTGGGGGAGAAACGGGGGGATTTTGGGGTCAAATCTGTGAATTTTGAGGCGAATCTGGAGGATTTTGGGGTGAAACAGGTCAAATTTGTGCATTTTGAGGTGAAACTGGTGGATTTGAGGGTCAAATTTGTGAAATTTCAAGTAAAATTGGAGGATTTGGGGGTAAAAGAGGCCAGATTTGTGAATACTGGGGGTGAAACTGCGGGATTTGGGGTCAAATTTGTGAATGTAGGGGGAAAGTAGGGGGATTTGGGGGTAAAACTGGTCCAATTGGTGAATTTTGAGGTGAAACTGGGGGATTTGGGGCTCAAATTTGTGCATTTTGGGGTGAAACTGGGGGATTTGGGGTCAAATTTGTGAATTTTGGGGTAAAGTAGGGGGATTTTGGGGTAAAAGAGGTCCAATTGGTGAATTTTGAGGTGAAACTGGGGGATTTGGGGGTGTCACTGGGGGATTTTGGGGTAAAACAGGTCAAATTAGTGAAATTTGGGGGAAAATGGGGGGATTTTGGGGTCAAATTTGTGAATTTTGGGGAGAAACGGGGGGATTTTGGCCTCAAATTTGTGCATTGTGGGGTGACACTGGGGGATTTTGGGGTGAAACAGGTCAAATTGGTGAATTTTGGGGGAAAATGGGGGGATTTCGGGGTAAAAGAGGTCAAATTTTTGAATTTGGGGGAGAAAAGGGGCGATTTTGGCCTCAAGTTTGTGCATTTTGGGGTGAAACTGGGGGATTTGGGGGTGAAACAGGTCAAATTGGTGAATTTTGGGGGAAAATGGGGGGATTTTGGGGTCAAATTTGTGAATTTTGGGGAGAAATGGGGGGATTCTGGGGGTGTCAGAGCAGATTTTGGGGTGAAAATGGGGGATTTGGGGGTAAAACAGGTCAAATTGGTGCATTTTGGGGGAAAATGGGGGGATTTGGGGGTAAAAGAGGTCAAATCTGTGAATTTGGGGGAGAAACGGGGGGATTTGGGGGTGAAATCTGTGAATTGTGAGGTGAAACTGGGGGATTTTGGGGTGAAACAGGTCAAATTGGTGCATTGTGGGGTAAAACGGGGGGATTTGGGGGTCAAATGTGTAAATTTAGGGGTAAAGTAGGGGGATTTTGGGGTATAACTCGTCAAATCTGTGAATTTTGAGGTGAAACTGGTGGATTTGAGGGTCAAATTTGTGAACTTTGGGGTGAAACTGGGGGATTTGGGGGTCAAATTTGTCAATGTAGGGGGAAAGTAGGGGGATTTGGGGGTAAAACTGGTCCAATTGGTGAATTTTGAGGTGAAACTGGGGGATTTTGGTGTCAAATTTGTGAATTTTGGGGAGAAACGGGGGGATTTCGGGGGTGTCAGAGCAGATTTTGGGGTGAAAATGGGGGATTTGGGCTCAAACATGGGGGATTTGGCACAAACATAGGGTTTTGGGGGTTCAAATTGAGGATCTGGGGGGTTACACCGAGGGATTTTGGGGTCAGCTGAGGATTTGGGGTCCCCAGAGAGATTTTGGGGTCAAATTTGTGAATTTTGAGGTGAAACTGGGGGATTTTGGGGTGTCACTGGGGGATTTTGGGGTAAAACAGGTCAAATTAGTGAAATTTGGGGGAGAAACGGGGGGATTTTGGGGTCAAATCTGTGAATTTTGAGGCGAATCTGGAGGATTTTGGGGTGAAACAGGTCAAATTTGTGCATTTTGAGGTGAAACTGGTGGATTTGAGGGTCAAATTTGTGAAATTTCAAGTAAAATTGGAGGATTTGGGGGTAAAAGAGGCCAGATTTGTGAATACTGGGGGTGAAACTGCGGGATTTGGGGTCAAATTTGTGAATGTAGGGGGAAAGTAGGGGGATTTGGGGGTAAAACTGGTCCAATTGGTGAATTTTGAGGTGAAACTGGGGGATTTGGGGGTCAAATTTGTGCATTTTGGGGTGAAAGTGGGGGATTTGGGGTCAAATTTGTGAATTTTGGGGTAAAGTAGGGGGATTTTGGGGTAAAAGAGGTCCAATTGGTGAATTTTGAGGTGAAACTGGGGGATTTGGGGGTGTCACTGGGGGATTTTGGGGTAAAACAGGTCAAATTAGTGAAATTTGGGGGAAAATGGGGGGATTTTGGGGTCAAATTTGTGAATTTTGGGGAGAAACGGGGGGATTTTGGCCTCAAATTTGTGCATTGTGGGGTGACACTGGGGGATTTTGGGGTGAAACAGGTCAAATTGGTGAATTTTGGGGGAAAATGGGGGGATTTCGGGGTAAAAGAGGTCAAATTTTTGAATTTGGGGGAGAAAAGGGGCGATTTTGGCCTCAAGTTTGTGCATTTTGGGGTGAAACTGGGGGATTTGGGGGTGAAACAGGTCAAATTGGTGAATTTTGCGGGAAAATGGGGGGATTTGGGGGTCAAATTTGTGCATTTTGGGGTGAAATGGGAGGATTCTGGGGGTGTCAGAGCAGATTTTGATGTGAAACTGGGAGATTTGGGAGTAAAACAGGTCAAATTGGTGAATTTTGGGGGAAAATGGGGGGACTTCGCGGTAAAAGAGGTCAAATTTTTGAATGTGGGTGAGAAACGCGGGGATTTGGGGGTGAAATCTGTGAATTGTGAGGTGAAACTGGGGGATTTTGGGGTGAAACAGGTCAAATTGGTGCATTGTGGGGTAAAACGGTGGGATTTGGGGGTCAAATGTGTAAATTTAGGGGTAAAGTAGGGGGATTTTGGGGTATAACTCGTCAAATCTGTGAATTTTGAGGTGAAACTGGTGGATTTGAGGGTCAAATTTGTGAACTTTGGGGTGAAACTGGGGGATTTGGGGGTCAAATTTGTCAATGTAGGGGGAAAGTAGGGGGATTTGGGGGTAAAACTGGTCCAATTGGTGAATTTTGAGGTGAAACTGGGGGATTTGGGGGTGCAACTGGGGGATTTGGGGGTGAAACAGGTCAAATTGGTGCATTTTGGGGGAAAATGGGGGGATTTGGGGGTAAAAGAGGTCAAATTTGTGAATTTGGGGGTGAAACGGGGGGATTTTGGGGTCAAACCTGTGAATTTTGAGGCGAATCTGGGGGATTTGGGGGTGAAACAGGTCAAAATGTGCATTTTGGGGTGCAACAGGGGGATTTCAGGGGTGCCAGAGCAGATTTGGGGGTCCAAATGGGGGATTTGGGCTCAAACATGGGGTTTTGGTGTTCAAATTGAGGATTTGGGGGTCAAACCGAGGGATTTTGGGGTCAGCTGAGGATTTGGGGTCCCCAGAGAGATTTTGGGGTCAAATTGGTGAATTTTGGTGTGAAACAGGGGGTTTTGGGGTCAAATTTGTGAATGTAGGGGTAAAGTAGGGGGATTTTGGGGTATAACTGGTCAAATTGGTGAATTTTGAGGTGAAACTGGGGGATTTTGGTGTCAAATTTGTGAATTTTGGGGAGAAACGGGGCATTTTGGCCTCAAATTTGTGCATTTTGGGGTGAAACTGGGGGAGTTTGGGGTGAAACAGGTCAAATTGGTGAATTTTGGGGGAAAATGGGGGGATTTGGGGGTAAAAGAGGTCAAAGTTATGAATTTGGGGGAGAAATGGGGGGATTTTGGGGTCAAATCTGTGAATTTTGAGGCGAATCTGGAGGATTTTGGGGTGAAACAGGTCAAATTTGTGCATTTTGAGGTGAAACTGGTGGATTTGAGGGTCAAATGTGTGAAATTTCAAGTAAAATTGGAGGATTTGGGGGTAAAAGAGGCCAGATTTGTGAATACTGGGGGTGAAGCTGCGGGATTTGGGGTCAAATTTGTGAATGTAGGGGGAAAGTAGGGGGATTTGGGGGTAAAACTGGTCCAATTGGTGAATTTTGAGGTGAAACTGGGGGATTTGGGGGTCACATTTGTGCATTTTGGGGTGAAACTGGGGGATTTGGGGTCAAATTTGTGAATTTTGGGGTAAAGTAGGGGGATTTTGGGGTAAAAGAGGTCCAATTGGTGAATTTTGAGGTGAAACTGGGGGATTTGGGGGTGTCACTGGGGGATTTTGGGGTAAAACAGCTCAAATTAGTGAAATTTGGGGGAAAATGGGGGGATTTTAGGGTCAAATTTGTGAATTTTGGGGAGAAACGGGGGGATTTTGGCCTCAAATTTGTGCATTGTGGGGTGACACTGCGGGATTTTGGGGTGAAACAGGTCAAATTGGTGAATTTTGGGGGAAAATGGGGGGATTTCGGGGTAAAAGAGGTCAAATTTTTGAATTTGGGGGAGAAAAGGGGCGATTTTGGCCTCAAGTTTGTGCATTTTGGGGTGAAACTGGGGGATTTGGGGGTGAAACAGGTCAAATTGGTGAATTTTGGGGGAAAATGGGGGGATTTTGGGGTCAAATTTGTGAATTTTGGGGAGAAATGGGGGGATTCTGGGGGTGTCAGAGCAGATTTTGGGGTGAAAATGGGGGATTTGGGGGTAAAACAGGTCAAATTGGTGCATTTTGGGGGAAAATGGGGGGATTTCGGGGTAAAAGAGGTCAAATTTGTGAATTTGGGGGAGAAACGGGGGGATTTTGGGGTCAAATCTGTGAATTTTGAGGCAAATCTGGAGGATTTTGGGGTGAAACAGGTCAAATTTGTGCATTTTGAGGTGAAACTGGTGGATTTGAGGGTCAAATGTGTGAAATTTCAAGTAAAATTGGAGGATTTGGGGGTAAAAGAGGCCAGATTTGTGAATACTGGGGGTGAAACTGCGGGATTTGGGGTCAAATTTGTGAATGTAGGGGGAAAGTAGGGGGATTTGGGGGTAAAACTGGTCCAATTGGTGAATTTTGAGGTGAAACTGGGGGATTTGGGGGTCAAATTTGTGCATTTTGGGGTGAAACTGGGGGATTTGGGGTCAAATTTGTGAATTTTGGGGTAAAGTAGGGGGATTTTGGGGTAAAAGAGGTCCAATTGGTGAATTTTGAGGTGAAACTGGGGGATTTGGGGGTGTCACTGGGGGATTTTGGGGTAAAACAGGTCAAATTAGTGAAATTTGGGGGAAAATGGGGGGATTTTGGGGTCAAATTTGTGAATTTTGGGGAGAAACGGGGGGATTTTGGCCTCAAATTTGTGCATTGTGGGGTGACACTGGGGGATTTGGGGTGAAACAGGTCAAATTGGTGAATTTTGGGGGAAAATGGGGGGATTTCGGGGTAAAAGAGGTCAAATTTTTGAATTTGGGGGAGAAAAGGGGCAATTTTGGCCTCAAGTTTGTGCATTTTGGGGTGAAACTGGGGGATTTGGGGGTGAAACAGGTCAAATTGGTGAATTTTGGGGGAAAATGGGGGGATTTTGGGGTCAAATTTGTGAATTTTGGGGAGAAATGGGGGGATTCTGGGGGTGTCAGAGCAGATTTTGGGGTGAAAATGGGGGATTTGGGGGTGAAACAGGTCAAATTGGTGCATTTTGGGGGAAAATGGGGGGATTTGGGGGTAAAAGAGGTCAAATTTGTGAATTTGGGGGAGAAACGGGGGGATTTGGGGGTGAAATCTGTGAATTGTGAGGTGAAACTGGGGGATTTTGGGGTGAAACAGGTCAAATTGGTGCATTGTGGGGTGAAACGGGGGGATTTGGGGGTCAAATGTGTAAATTTAGGGGTAAAGTAGGGGGATTTTGGGGTATAACTGGTCAAATTGGTGAATTTTGAGGTGAAACTGGGGGATTTTGGTGTCAAATTTGTGAATTTTGGGGAGAAACGGGGCATTTTGGCCTCAAATTTGTGCATTTTGGGGTGAAACTGGGGGAGTTTGGGGTGAAACAGGTCAAATTGGTGAATTTTGGGGGAAAATGGGGGAATTTGGGGGTAAAAGAGGTCAAAGTTATGAATTTGGGGGAGAAATGGGGGGATTTTGGGGTCAAATCTGTGAATTTTGAGGCGAATCTGGAGGATTTTGGGGTGAAACAGGTCAAATTTGTGCATTTTGAGGTGAAACTGGTGGATTTGAGGGTCAAATGTGTGAAATTTCAAGTAAAATTGGAGGATTTGGGGGTAAAAGAGGCCAGATTTGTGAATACTGGGGGTGAAACTGCGGGATTTGGGGTCAAATTTGTGAATGTAGGGGGAAAGTAGGGGGATTTGGGGGTAAAACTGGTCCAATTGGTGAATTTTGAGGTGAAACTGGGGGATTTGGGGGTCAAATTTGTGCATTTTGGGGTGTAAACTGGGGGATTTGGGAGTAAAACAGGTCAAATTGGAGAATTTTGGGGGAAAATGGGGGGATTTTGGGGTAAAAGAGGTCAAATTGGTGAACTTTGAGGTGAAACGGGGGGATTTGGGGGTGTCACTGGGGGATTTTGGGGTAAAACAGGTCAAATTAGTGAAATTTGGGGGAAAATGGGGGGATTTTGGGGTCAAATTTGTGAATTTTGGGGAGAAACGGGGGATTTTGGCCTCAAATTTGTGCATTGTGGGGTGACACTGGGGGATTTGGGGTGAAACAGGTCAAATTGGAGAATTTTGGGGGAAAATGGGGGGATTTTGGGGTAAAAGAGGTCAAATTTTTGAATTTGGGGGAGAAAAGGGGCGATTTTGGCCTCAAGTTTGTGCATTTTGAGGTGAAACTGGGGGGTGTGGGGGTGAAACAGGTCAAATTGGTGAATTTTGGGGTGAAATGGGAGGATTTTGGGGTCAAATTTGTGAATTTTGGGGAGAAATGGGGGGATTCTGGGGGTGTCAGAGCAGATTTTGGGGTGAAAATGGGGGATTTGGGGGTAAAACAGGTCAAATTGGTGCATTTTGGGGGAAAATGGGGGGATTTGGGGGTAAAACAGGTCAAATTTGTGAAATTTGGGGGAGAAACGGGGGGATTTTGGGGTCAAATCTGTGAATTTTGAGGCGAATCTGGAGGATTTTGGGGTGAAACAGGTCAAATTTGTGCATTTTGAGGTGAAACTGGTGGATTTGAGGGTCAAATGTGTGAAATTTCAAGTAAAATTGGAGGATTTGGGGGTAAAAGAGGCCAGATTTGTGAATACTGGGGGTGAAACTGCGGGATTTGGGGTCAAATTTGTGAATGTAGGGGGAAAGTAGGGGGATTTGGGGGTAAAACTGGTCCAATTGGTGAATTTTGAGGTGAAACTGGGGTATTTGGGGCTCAATTTTGTGCATTTTGGGGAGAAACTGGGGGATTTGGGGTCAAATTTGTGAATTTTGGGGTAAAGTAGGGGGATTTTGGGGTAAAAGAGGTCCAATTGGTGAATTTTGAGGTGAAACTGGGGGATTTGGGGGTGTCACTGGGGGATTTTGGGGTAAAACAGGTCAAATTAGTGAAATTTGGGGGAAAATGGGGGGATTTTGGGGTCAAATTTGTGAATTTTGGGGAGAAACGGGGGGATTTTGGCCTCAAATTTGTGCATTGTGGGGTGACACTGGGGGATTTTGGGGTGAAACAGGTCAAATTGGTGAATTTTGGGGGAAAATGGGGGGATTTCGGGGTAAAAGAGGTCAAATTTTTGAATTTGGGGGAGAAAAGGGGCGATTTTGGCCTCAAGTTTGTGCATTTTGGGGTGAAACTGGGGGATTTGGGGGTGAAACAGGTCAAATTGGTGAATTTTGGGGGAAAATGGGGGGATTTTGGGGTCAAATTTGTGAATTTTGGGGAGAAATGGGGGGATTCTGGGGGTGTCAGAGCAGATTTTGGGGTGAAAATGGGGGATTTGGGGGTAAAACAGGTCAAATTGGTGCATTTTGGGGGAAAATGGGGGGATTTGGGGGTAAAAGAGGTCAAATTTGTGAATTTGGGGGAGAAACGGGGGGATTTGGGGGTGAAATCTGTGAATTGTGAGGTGAAACTGGGGGATTTTGGGGTGAAACAGGTCAAATTGGTGCATTGTGGGGTAAAACGGGGGGATTTGGGGGTCAAATGTGTAAATTTAGGGGTAAAGTAGGGGGATTTTGGGGTATAACTCGTCAAATCTGTGAATTTTGAGGTGAAACTGGTGGATTTGAGGGTCAAATTTGTGAACTTTGGGGTGAAACTGGGGGATTTGGGGGTCAAATTTGTCAATGTAGGGGGAAAGTAGGGGGATTTGGGGGTAAAACTGGTCCAATTGGTGAATTTTGAGGTGAAACTGGGGGATTTTGGTGTCAAATTTGTGAATTTTGGGGAGAAACGGGGGGATTTCGGGGGTGTCAGAGCAGATTTTGGGGTGAAAATGGGGGATTTGGGCTCAAACATGGGGGATTTGGCACAAACATAGGGTTTTGGGGGTTCAAATTGAGGATTTGGGGGGTTACACCAAGGGATTTTGGGGTCAGCTGAGGATTTGGGGTCCCCAGAGAGATTTTGGGGTCAAATTTGTGAATTTTGAGGTGAAACTGGGGGATTTGGGGGTCAAATTTGTGAACTTTGGGGTGAAACTGGGGGATTTGGGGGTGAAACAGGTCAAATTGGTGAAATTTGGGGGAGAAACGGGGGGATTTTGGGGTCAAATCTGTGAATTTTGAGGCGAATCTGGAGGATTTTGGGGTGAAACAGGTCAAATTTGTGCATTTTGAGGTGAAACTGGTGGATTTGAGGGTCAAATTTGTGAAATTTCAAGTAAAATTGGAGGATTTGGGGGTAAAAGAGGCCAGATTTGTGAATACTGGGGGTGAAACTGCGGGATTTGGGGTCAAATTTGTGAATGTAGGGGGAAAGTAGGGGGATTTGGGGGTAAAACTGGTCCAATTGGTGAATTTTGAGGTGAAACTGGGGGATTTGGGGCTCAAATTTGTGCATTTTGGGGTGAAACTGGGGGATTTGGGGTCAAATTTGTGAATTTTGGGGTAAAGTAGGGGGATTTTGGGGTAAAAGAGGTCCAATTGGTGAATTTTGAGGTGAAACTGGGGGATTTGGGGGTGTCACTGGGGGATTTTGGGGTAAAACAGGTCAAATTAGTGAAATTTGGGGGAAAATGGGGGGATTTTGGGGTCAAATTTGTGAATTTTGGGGAGAAACGGGGGATTTTGGCCTCAAATTTGTGCATTGTGGGGTGACACTGGGGGATTTTGGGGTGAAACAGGTCAAATTGGTGAATTTTGGGGGAAAATGGGGGGATTTCGGGGTAAAAGAGGTCAAATTTTTGAATTTGGGGGAGAAAAGGGGGATTTTGGCCTCAAATTTGTGCATTTTGGGGTGAAACTGGGGGATTTGGGGGTGAAACAGGTCAAATTGGTGAATTTTGGGGGAAAATGGGGGATTTTGGGGTCAAATTTGTGAATTTTGGGGAGAAATGGGGGGATTCTGGGGGTGTCAGAGCAGATTTTGGGGTGAAAATGGGGGATTTGGGGGTAAAACAGGTCAAATTGTGCATTGCGGGGTGAAATGGGGGGATTTGGGGGTGAAACAGGTCAAATTGGTGAATTTTGGGGAGAAACGGGGGGATTTGGGGGTGAAATCTGTGAATTTTGAGGTGAAACAGGGGGATTTTGGGGTGAAACAGGTCAAATTGGTGCATTGTGGGGTGAAACGGGGGGATTTGGGGGTCAAATGTGTGAAATTTAGGGGTAAAGTAGGGGGATTTTGGGGTATAACTCGTCAAATCTGTGAATTTTGAGGTGAAACTGGTGGATTTGAGGGTCAAATTTGTGAGCTTTGGGGTGAAACTGGGGGATTTGGGGTCAAATTTGTGAATGTAGGGGGAAAGTAGGGGGATTTGGGGGTCCAACTGGTCCAATTTGTGAATTTTGAGGTGAAACTGGTGGATTTGGGTTTCAAATTTGTGCATTTTGGGGTGAAATGGGGGGATTTCGGGGGTGTCAGAGCAGAATTTGGGGTGAAAATGTGGGATTTGGGCTCAAACATGGGGGATTTGGCACAAACATAGGGTTTTGGGGGTTCAAATTGAGGATCTGGGGGGTTACACCGAGGGATTTTGGGGTCAGCTGAGGATTTGGGGTCCCCAGAGAGATTTTGTAAAAGAGGTCAAATTTGTGAATTTTGAGGTGAAACTGGGGGATTTGGGGGTTTCACTGGGGGATTTTGGGGTAAAACAGGTCAAATTAGTGAAATTTGGGGGAGAAACGGGGGGATTTTGGGGTCAAATCTGTGAATTTTGAGGCGAATCTGGAGGATTTTGGGGTGAAACAGGTCAAATTTGTGCATTTTGAGGTGAAACTGGTGGATTTGAGGGTCAAATTTGTGAAATTTCAAGTAAAATTGGAGGATTTGGGGGTAAAAGAGGCCAGATTTGTGAATACTGGGGGTGAAACTGCGGGATTTGGGGTCAAATTTGTGAATGTAGGGGTAAAGGGGGGGGATTTGGGGGTAAAACTGGTCCAATTGGTGAATTTTGAGGTGAAACTGGGGGATTTGGGGGTCAAATTTGTGCATTTTGGGGTGAAACGGGGGGATTTTGGGGTCAAATCTGTGAATTTTGGGGTAAAGTAGGGGGATTTTGGGGTAAAAGAGGTCCAATTGGTGAATTTTGAGGTGAAACTGGGGGATTTGGGGGTGTCACTGGGGGATTTTGGGGTAAAACAGGTCAAATTAGTGAAATTTGGGGGAAAATGGGGGGATTTTGGGGTCAAATTTGTGAATTTTGGGGAGAAACGGGGGGATTTTGGCCTCAAATTTGTGCATTGTGGGGTGACACTGGGGGATTTTGGGGTGAAACAGGTCAAATTGGTGAATTTTGGGGGAAAATGGGGGGATTTCGGGGTAAAAGAGGTCAAATTTTTGAATTTGGGGGAGAAAAGGGGCGATTTTGGCCTCAAGTTTGTGCATTTTGGGGTGAAACTGGGGGATTTGGGGGTGAAACAGGTCAAATTGGTGAATTTTGGGGGAAAATGGGGGCATTTGGGGGTCAAATTTGTGCATTGTGGGGTGAAACGGGGGGATTCTGGGGGTGTCAGAGCTGATTTTGGGGTGAAAATGGGGGATTTGGGAGTAAGACAGGTGAAATTGGTGCATTTTGGGGGAAAATGGGGGGATTTGGGGGTAAAAGAGGTCAAATTTGTGAATTTGGGGGAGAAACGGGGGGATTTGGGGGTGAAATCTGTGAATTGTGAGGTGAAACTGGGGGATTTTGGGGTGAAACAGGTCAAATTGGTGCATTGTGGGGTGAAACGGGGGGATTTGGGGGGCAAATGTGTAAATTTAGGGGTAAAGTAGGGGGATTTTGGGGTATAACTCGTCAAATCTGTGAATTTTGAGGTGAAACTGGTGGATTTGAGGGTCAAATTTGTGAACTTTGGGGTGAAACTGGGGGATTTGGGGGTCAAATTTGTCAATGTAGGGGGAAAGTAGGGGGATTTGGGGGTAAAACTGGTCCAATTGGTGAATTTGGAGGTGAAACTGGGTGATTTGGGAGTGAAATTTGTGAATTTTGGGGTGAAACCGGGGATTTCGGGGGTGTCAGAGCAGATTTTGGGGTGAAAATGGGGGATTTGGGGTCAAACATGGGTGAATAGGGATTTGGGGGGGTCAAAGGATTTGGGGTGTCACTGGGGGATTTGGGGGTGAAACAGGTCAAATTGGTGCATTTTGGGGGGATTTTGGGGTCAAATTTGTGTCAAATTGTGAAGGGCAAAATTGGAGGATTTGGGGTAAAAGAGGCCAGATTTGTGAATACTAGGGGTGAAACTGGGGGATTTGGGGTCAAATTTGTGAATGTAGGGGTAAAGTAGGGGGATTTTGGGGTAAAAGAGGTCAAATTTGTGAATTTTGAGGTGAAACTGGGGGATTTTGGGGGGTCACTGGGGGATTTTGGGGTAAAACAGGTCAAATTAGTGAAATTTGGGGGAGAAACGGGGGGATTTTGGGGTCAAATCTGTGAATTTTGAGGCGAATCTGGAGGATTTTGGGGTGAAACAGGTCAAATTTGTGCATTTTGAGGTGAAACTGGTGGATTTGAGGGTCAAATGTGTGAAATTTCAAGTAAAATTGGAGGATTTGGGGGTAAAAGAGGCCAGATTTGTGAATACTGGGGGTGAAACTGCGGGATTTGGGGTCAAATTTGTGAATGTAGGGGGAAAGTAGGGGGATTTGGGGGTAAAACTGGTCCAATTGGTGAATTTTGAGGTGAAACCGGGGATTTGGGGCTCAAATCTGTGCATTTTGGGGTGAAACTGGGGGATTTGGGCGTAAAACAGGTCAAATTGGTGCATTTTGGGGGAAAATGGGGGGATTTTGGTGTCAAATTTGTGAAATTTCGGGCAAAATTGGAGGATTTGGGGGTAAAAGAGGCCAGATTTGTGAATACTAGGGGTGAAACTGGGGGATTTGGGGTCAAATTTGTGAATGTAGGGGTAAAGTAGGGGGATTTTGGGGTGAAACAGGTCAAATTTGTGAATTTTGGGGTGAAACTGGGGGATTTGGGGTCAAATTTGTGAATGTAGGGGTAAAGTAGGGGGATTTGGGAGTAAAAGAGGTCAAATTTGTGAATTTTGAGGTGAAACTTGGGGATTTGGGGGTGTCACTGGGGGATTTGGGGGTGAAACAGGTCAAATTGGTGCATTTTGGGGGAAAATGGGGGGATTTTGGTGTCAAATTTGTGAAATTTCGGGCAAAATTGGAGGATTTGGGGGTAAAAGAGGCCAGATTTGTGAATACTAGGGTTGAAGCTGGGGGATTTGGGGTCAAATTTGTGAATGTAGGGGGAAAGTAGGGGGATTGTGGGGTAAAAGAGGTCAAATTGGTGAATTTTGAGGTGAAACTGGGGGATTTTGGGGTGTCACTGGGGGATTTTGGGGTAAAACAGGTCAAATTAGTGAAATTTGGGGGAGAAACGGGGGGATTTTGGGGTCAAATCTGTGAATTTTGAGGCAAATCTGGAGGATTTTGGGGTGAAACAGGTCAAATTTGTGCATTTTGAGGTGAAACTGGTGGATTTGAGGGTCAAATGTGTGAAATTTCAAGTAAAATTGGAGGATTTGGGGGTAAAAGAGGCCAGATTTGTGAATACTGGGGGTGAAACTGCGGGATTTGGGGTCAAATTTGTGAATGTAGGGGGAAAGTAGGGGGATTTGGGGGTAAAACTGGTCCAATTGGTGAATTTTGAGGTGAAACTGGGGGATTTTGGGCTCTAATTTGTGCATTTTGGGGTGAAACTGGGGGATTTGGGGGTGAAACAGGTCAAATTGGTGCATTTTCGGGGAAAATGGGGGGATTTTGGTGTCAAATTTGTGAAATTTCGGGCAAAATTGGAGGATTTGGGGGTAAAAGAGGCCAGATTTGTGAATACTGGGGGTGAAACTGGGGGATTTGGGGTCAAATTTGTGAATGTAGGGGTAAAGTAGGGGGATTTTGGGGTAAAAGAGGTCCAGCTGGTGAATTTTGAGGTGAAACTGGGGGATTTGAGGGTCAAATTTGTGAACTTTGGGGTGAAACTGGGGGATTTGGGGGTGAAACAGGTCAAACTGGTGCATTGTGGGGTGAAACGGGGGATTTCGGGGGTGCCAGAGCAGATTTGGGGGTCCAAATGGGGGATTTGGGCTCAAACATGGGGTTTTGGGGGTCAAATTGAGGATTTGGGGGGTCAAACCGAGGGATTTTGGGGTCAGCTGAGGAGTTGGGGTCCCCAGAGAGATTTTGGGGTCAAATTGGTGAATTTTGGGGAGAAACGGGGGGATTTTGGGGTCAATTTTGTGAATGTAGGGGTAAAGTAGGGGGATTTTGGGGTATAACTGGTCAAATTGGTGAACTTTGAGGTGAAACTGGGGGATTTTGGTGTCAAATTTGTGAATTTGGGGGAGAAACGGGGGGATTTTGGCCTCAAATTTGTGCAGATTTTGGGGTGAAACTGGGGGAGTTTGGGAGTGAAACAGGTCAAATTGGTGAATTTTGGGGGAAAATGGGGGGATTTGGGGGCAAAAGAGGTCAAATTTGTGAATTTGGGGGAGAAACGGGGGGATTTTGGGGGTGAAATCTGTGAATTTTGAGGTGAAACTGGAGGATTTGGGGGTGAAACAGGTCAAATTTGTGCATTGTGGGGTGAAACGGGGGGATTTCGGGGGTGCCAGAGCAGATTTGGGGGTCCAAATGGGGGATTTGGGCTCAAACATGGGGTTTTGGGGGTCAAATTGAGGATTTGGGGGGTCAAACCGAGGGATATTGGGGTCAAACCGCGGGATTTGGGGGTGAGCGGTACTCACCACGCAGCACTCAGGTGAGGGTGGCCCCGGTGACAGTGGCCGCGCTGTCCCCGACCCCCACAGCCTGGAGCACCGCCCGGGTGGCCAGGGCTCCCGTCAGGGTGCTGCACAGCACCTGCCCAGTACTCCCAGTTACCTACCAGTTACCCCTCCAGTTACCTCCCAGTACCCCCCACCCACCCTGCCTCCCTCCCAGTGCCCCCCAGTCCATCCCAGTAGCCCCCTGCTGCCTCCCAGTTACTTCCCAATGCCCCCCAGCCTCTCCCAGTGCCCTCCAGTTCCCTCCCAGTGCCCCCCAGTCCCCTCCCAGTGCCCTCCACTCCATCCCAGCCCCCTCCAACCCATCCCAGTGCCTCCCAGTCCCCTCCCAGTAGCCCCAATCGCCTCCCAGCACCTCCAAATTCCTCCCAGTGCCTCCCAGTCCCCCTCCCGCCAGCCCCCAGCCCCTTCCCAGTCCCTCCCAGTGCTCCCAGTAGCACCTGGAGGGCATCCCAGCACTGGTACTGGAGGTAGTCGGGGCTGACGCTCTCAGGGTACCCCTGGGGCAGCAGCACCCGCTGGGGGGGGGGGGGGCAGGTTGGGACCCCCAGGGCCCCCGCAGCACCCCAGTAGCCCCCCGCAAGAGCCCAGTAGCCCTCCAGCACCCCAATTTCCCCCCCAGCACCCCAATAACCCCCCCAGATCCCCCCAGCACCCCAATTTCCCCCCCCAGCACCCCAATAACCCCCCCAGCACCCCAATAACCCCCCTGGGCCCCCCAGCACCCCAATTCCCCACCCGCCCCCCAAATCCCCCCAGGCCCCCAATTTCCCCCCAGTACCCCAATGCCCCCCAAATCCCCCCAGCACCCCAATTCCCCCCAGCACCGCAATGACCCCCCCAGGCCCCCCCCAGCACCCCAATTTCCCCCCCAGGCCCCCCAAATCCCCCCGAGCACCCCAATTTCCCCCCCCAGGCCCCCCAGCACCCCAATTCCCCACCCCTGCCCCCCCAAATCCCCCCCAGCACCCCAATTTCCCCCCAAGACCCCAACTCCCCCCCCCCCCCACTCACGGCGGCGGCGTGGCGCAGGCAGAAGCGGGCGCCGGCGCCCGGGGGGACGAGGCGCTGGAGGCCCCCCCCCGGGTCCCCCCGGTAGCGAGCGGCTTCGCGGGGACCCCACAGCTCCCGGCAGAGGGGGGGGGGCGGGGGGGGCCTGGGGGGACACGGGGGGGAGGGGGGGGTCAGGGGTGGGGGGGTAATGGGGGGTACTGGGGGGACTGGGAGACATTGGGGGGGGCATGGGGGGCACTGGAGGCCATGGGGGGACACTGGGGGGATATGGGGGGTACTGGGGAGCACTGGGGGAGATGGGGGGCACTGGGAGACACTGGGGGGCACTGGGGCACTGGGGGGCACTGGGGGGCACTGGGGGGATATGGGGGGCACTGGGGGGCACTGGGAGACATTGGGGGGCACTGGATGCCATGGGGGGCCACTGGGGGGATATGGGGGGCACTGGGGGGACACTGGGGGCCATGGGGGGGCCATGGGGGGGCACCGGGGGGGCATTGGGGGGCATGGGGGGGCACTGGGAGGATATGGGGGGACCATGGGGGGCACTGGGGGGTATGGGGGGACACTGGGGGGCACTGGGGGCCACGGGGGGGCTATGGGGGGGCATTGGGAGACATGGGGGCTATGAGGGGCACTGGGGGGCACTGGGGGGATATGGGGGGGCACTGGGAGCCATGGGGGGACACTGGGGGGATAGGGGGGGGCACTGGGGGGAACCGGGCGCACTGGGGGACATTGGGGGGCACTGGGGGGCACTGGGAGACATTGGGGGGGCACTGGGGGCCGGGGGGCACTGGGGGGCAGGGGGGGTATGGGGGGAACTGGGGGGCACTGGGAGCCATGGGGGGGCCATGGGGGGCACTGGGGGCCATAGGGGGGACACGGGGGGCACTGGGGGCACTGGGGGGCAGTGGGGGCTATGGGGGGAACTGGGGGACACTGGGGGGATATGGGGGGACGTGGGGGGGGCACTGGGGGCACTGGGGGGGATATGGGGGGCACTGGGGGCCATGGGGGGGCACTGGGGGCCATGGGGGGGGCACGGGGGCACTGGGGGCACTGGGGGGCAGTGGGGGCTATGGGGGGGGAACTGGGGGACACTGGGGGGATATGGGGGGACGTTGGGTGGGCACTGGGGGCAGGGGGGGGGTATGGGGGGAACTGTGGGGCACTGGGAGCCATGGGGGGGCCATGGGGGGCACTGGGGGGGGAACTGGGGGGCACTGGGGGCCATGGGGGGGACACGGGGGGGTCCCACGGGGCCCCGGGCCTGGGGGGGGGGCCCGTGGGGGGGGCCCGGGTCCCGCCGCCCCCCCCCCCCCGCCCCCATCGGTACCCTCCGGCCGCTCCATCCTGCCTCGCGCTCTGCCACGTCTCTATGGTCTCCGCGGGGGGCGGGCTGGGAGGGCGGTCCTCCCCGTCTCTATGGTCGCCCTTGGAGGCGGGCGGGGAGGGTGGTCCGCCATTGAGGCGGGCTAGGCGGGAGGTCCGCCACGTCTCTATGGTCGCCCTTGAGGCGGGCGGGGAGGGAGGTCCTCCACTCCTCTATAGTCGCTGAAGAGGACGGTCTACGCGGGAGGTCCTCCGCGTCTCTATCATCCGAAGGTGGGACAGTCTAGCAGGGGAGGGCGGCGCCAACTCTATGGGCTCCGCTGGGGCAGTCTAGGAGGGAGGTCCTCCAACTCAATGGTCTCCCGCGAGGGCACTCTAGGAGACGTGCTCTCCAGCGCTCTATGGTTACCAGTGTGGCACCACGTCTCTGCTGTCCCATAGGACGCTCTAGGCCCTCCCCCCCCAGTCTCTGTGGCCATGCGGACACTCCGGTACCTCTTCCCCCCACTCTCTATGGTACCATGGGGTACTCAAAGCCACCTCCCTTCATCTCTATGGTCACATGGCCTCTCTGGAGCCTCTCCCCTGCCTCTCTATGGTCTCGCCCCGCCCCTTAGGTGACACCCCCCCCCCCCGCCTGGGTCCCCCCAGCAGCCACACGCAGCCATGCCCGCAGCTCCAAGCGCTTTATTGGTGGGATGGGAAGGGGGCGGGGCCACCCAGAGGTCACCCATGGGTGCTGTGGGTCGCTATGGGGCACCCATAGGTCTCGTGGGGTACCCATGGGTGGCTGTGGATCACCAACGGGTTCAACTAACGCAGACACAGAGGAAGCCATGGTCCTCCAAGGCGGCGTTGACCCACCTCCAAGGCCCACGGTCGGAGAAGGAGCACCCATGGTTGACCACGGAGCACGCATGGGTGCCGCCGGGCGCCGCGGGGCTCAGCTGATGTAGACGCGGTGGAAGTCGTGGGCGCCGAAGGCGGCGTTGCACTTGGGGCACTTGCGCTGGCGCGTGTCATAGCGGCTCTTGACGCACTCGAAGCAAAAGACGTGGAAGCACTTGGTGAGGACGGCGTCCTTCTTGCGGGCGTTGCAGCACGGGCAGGTCAGGCGGGCCTGGGGGTGGGGCAAGATGGCCGTCAGCACCCATAGGCACTCCGGGCCCACCCAGGGTCCTGCAACCCCCCACCTGAGGTCCTCCAAGGCCACCCGAGGTCCTCCAAGGCCACCCAAGGTTCTCCAACCCCCATCCAAGGTCCTCCAGCCCCACCCAAGGTTCTCCAACCCCCATCCAAGGTCCTCCAGCCCCACCCAAGGTTCTCCAACACCCACCCAAGGTCCTCCAACACTCACCCAAGGCCCTCCAACCCCACCCAAGGCCCTCCAACCCCCATCCAAGGTCCTCCAGCCCCACCCAAAGTTCTCCAACTCCCATCTAAAGACCTCCAACTCCCACCCAAAGTCCTCCAGCCTTGCCCCCGCGCCCCCCCCCCCCCCCCAGCACCCATGGGTGCTCCCCCACCTGCACCCGATACTCCTTGATCTCCTCCTGGAGGATCTGGTCGGCGTCGGCGTAGACCTCCACCTTCCGCTGCTTCTCCAGCTTCCGCCGCAGCCGCGACAGCTCCTCCTGCCGGGATGGGGGGGCGCTGACCCACAGTGGCACTGTGGGTCCCCGTAGACCCCCTACAGATTCCTGTAGACCCCCTGTAGGTCCCCATAGACCCCCTATAGGTCCCTGTAGGGAGCCACAGAGCCCCTATAGGGCCCCACAGAGCCTCTATAAGAGCCACAAACCCTCTATGGGAGCCACAAATCCCCTATACGTCCCTGCAGACCCCCTATAGGGCCCCACAGACCCCTATAGGGCCCCACAGAGCCCCACAGAGCCTCTACAGGGCCCATAGACCTCCAATGGAGACCCCCAAAGCACCTATAGGTCCCTGCAGACCCCTTATAGGGCCCCACAGACCCCTATAGGGCCCCACAGAGCCTCTACGGGTCCCATAGACCTCCAATGGAGACCCCCAAATCCCCTATAGGGCCACGTAGACCCCTTATAGGGTGCCAGAGAACCTTCTAGAGCTCTTTTAAGGCCTTATAGATCCTCTATAGAGCCCCATAATGGACCTGTAGAGCCCCCCCCCTCCATGCCATAGGGCTCCATAACACCCCAGAGCACCTGTACCCCCCCAAACCCTATAGAGCCCATAGGGACCCTATAGAGTCCCTCACAGTCCCCGAACCACCCCACAGGGCCCCTCAGAGCCTATGTAGCACCCCACACAGCCCCTATAGAGCCCCATAAGGACCCCATACACACCCCCTCCCCACCCATAGCCCCCCCCAAGATCCCATAGGGTGCTGTAGACACCCTACAGAATCCCCCACGGTCCCCAAATGGCCCCATAGAGCACCCTATAGCCCATAGAGCACCCATAGAGCCCCGTAAGGACCCTCCCCCTCCCCCGCTCCCTCCCCTATGGACGCCATAGGGGCCCCTACCTGGGCCCTCTTGAGGCTGAGGGACTCCTTGTCCTTGGCGGCCCGGTTCTCGGCGGCGCAGGCCTGCAGCTCCCGTAGCCGCGCCTGGACGTGCTCCCCCTGCGCCCGTAGGTCCTCCGCCAGCTGCGCCGCCTCCACCGCCTGCACGACCGGGTGCTTGGGTGGCCCCCAACCCTCAGCCACCCAGGTCCGGGCCACCGGCCACCGGGGTCCCTGGACCCTGGTGTCCCCCCCACCCCGTTCCCACCTTCCTCTTGTTGAGTTCCAGGGCCTGGGAGCGCAGGGCCAGCTCCTTCTCCACTGCCGCCAAGCTGCTCTGCAGGCCTCGTTCTTTCTCCTCCAGCTTCTGCACCACCAGCAGCTGGGCGTCCACCTGGGGACAACCACCCCAGGACGCCTGGGTCACCTCATCTTGGACACCCAGGTCCCTACAGGCCCGGCCACCTGGGTCCCCCCCAACCTGGGTGCCGGGGTCCCCCCAGTCCCCCTTGTCCCCCTCCTGCTACTTCTCCTCCAGCTTCTGCACCACCAGCAGTTGGGCGTCCACCTGGGGACAACCACCCCAGGACGCCTGGGTCAGCTCATCTTGGACACCCAGGTCCCTATGGGCCCGGCCACCTGGGTCGCCCCCAGGCCAGATGCCAGGGTCCTCCCAGATGCCTGGGTCCCACCTGGACCTTGATGGTGAGGACCTGCTCCACCACCTCAACCTTCTCCTGGCCACCTGGGTTCCTCCAGCTCTTCAACCACCTGGGTTCCCCTGGACCTCCCCAAACTCCTGGGTCCCACCTGGACCTCGATGGTGAGGACCTGGCCACCACCTCAACCTTCTCCTGGCCACCTGGCTCCCACCTGGGCCTTGAGGGCGAGGACCTGCTCGGCCAACTCGTCCTTCTCCTCCCGCAGCAGCTTGTGGATCTGATTGGCCTTGATCCTCTCTGACATCAGCTTGAAGTTGGCGTCGTCCTTCTCCCGTAGCTGCTGCAGCAGCCGCAGGTTCTGCTCCTGCATGTCCTCGAAGGCCTGGCCCGTCACGTCCATCTCCGACAGCAGCGCCTCCTCCTCCTGCCCCGCCCCCCCGCAACATGGCCGCCGTGAGGTCACGCGCCAGCCCCCGTCCCCCTCCGTGATGTCATGAGCCCCACCCGCCAAAGCGCCGTTGTCCCCCTGCTCCCCCCCCCCCGGTGACAGATGCTTCCCACCAGGCCCGGCTACGCGGCGCAGAGCCCAAACGCCCTCGTGGCGTCACAAGCCGCGCCTGTGATGTCATAGAGGCGTGCCCGTGATGTCACGCAGCCCGCTGGTGACATCATAGGCGCTGCCTGGCAGCCCTAAATGCTGCCCCGCCCCCCGCCCCCCCCCCCCAAAGTGGATGTTTCCCCTCCCGGCCTTCTACGTCCTAACGAAAACACACTTATGACATCACAAGCTCCATCTATGACATCATAAGGCTCAGAAAACACGCTTACGACATCACAAACCACGCCTATGACATCGTAAGGCACAGAAAACACGCTTACAACATCACAAACTATGTGTATGACATCATAAGGCACAGAAAACACGCTTATGACATCACAGGCTACGACTATGATGCCCCATAACCACACCCCTCCCACCCAGCCACACCCCAACCCCACCGGCCACACCCCCTCCCTTAAAGCCACCCCCCCCTTTCTTCCCCCTCCAGGCACCGCCCCTCCCTGGAGGCCACGCCCACAGGGAGCCACGCCCCAGGAGGCCACGCCCACCTGCTTGGTGGCGGCCAGCTTGCGCTGGAGGTGCTCGATCTGCTCCTCGGCGTGCCGCAGCCGCCGCAGCGCCTCCTCGTCCGCCAGCTTCTTGCTCTCCCGCCGCTCCCGCTCCTCCAGCTCCCGCGCCCGCCCGCGCAGCTCCTCCGCCTGCCCAGGGAGTGACGTCACGCCCCGCCATGATGTCACCTCGCCCCCCCCCCCCATGCGGCAGCCGGCTGGAGGGAGGGAACTGGGTGAGGTCATGGGATGAGTAATGATGTGAGGTCACAGGCTAAGGTAACGAGGTAAGGTAATGACGTGAGGTAATCACGTGAGGTAATGAGGTGAGGTAATCGCATGAGGTCACGGGGTGAGATAATGACGTGAGGTAATGAGATGAGGTAATCACATGAGGTAATCGTGTGAGGTAACGAGGTGAGGTAACGGGGTGAGGTAATCACACGAGGTAACCACATGAGGTAATGACATGAAGTAATGGGGTGAGGTAATCACATGAGGTAACAGGGTCAGGTAATGACATGAGGTAATGAGGTGAGATGAGGTAATCGCATGAGGTAACCACGTGAGGTAATGACATGAGGTAACTGGGTGAGATAATGACACGACATGATGGTGTGAGGTAATGGGGTGACATAATGGGGTGAGGGGACAGAACGGCATGAGGTAATCACATGAAGTCATGGTGCGAGGTCATTGCAGGAGGTAATGGGGTGAGAGAACGGCATGAGGTAATGAAGCGCGATAACCATGTGAGTGAACGGTGTGAGGTAATGGTGGGAGGTAACGCCATGAGGTCACAGCGCGACCCAACGCCGTGAGGGAATGAGGTAAGAGAGCAGCGTGAAGTCACGGCGTGAGGTAACAGTATGAGGCCATGACGCGACCTAACGCTGTGAGGCAATGACGTAAGAGAGCAGCGTGAGGTCACGACGTGAGGTAACAGTATGAGGTCACGGGGCGACCTAACGCCGTGAGGGAATGAGGTAAGAGAACACCGTGACGTCACGGCGCGAGGGAACAGCGCCGGGGAACGACGGAAGGGAAGGGCGGGAGACATCTTAGGGGCCCGTACGTGCCGTTAGCGTATCATAGCGTGTCGCTAGCGTGTCGTTAGCGCGTCGTTACCTCGGCCTTGCTCTTCCTCTCGGCCGCCATCAGCTGCACCTTGTCCCGCTGCTCCTTGGGCGCCGACTTGTACATGTCCAGCAGCAGCTTCATCTCCTTCTGGCTCTCCTGCGCCTTCCTGCCCGCCATGTTGCTCATTTGCATCTCATTTGCATCAGCCCGCCGCCTCAGGGGGCCCGCGCAACCCCCCCGGGGGGCAGCCCCTAATTGCCCCCTCCCTCCTAATTGCCCTAATTACCCCCCCCACCCCAACAGCCCCCCCCCAAACTGCCCCCAGGGACCCCCCAATTGCCCCCAGTGACCCCCAAACTGCCCCCAGCCCCCCAATACCCCCCAGGACCCCCCAAAACAGACCCCAGCCCCCCTAATGGCCCCCTGCCCCCCAATACCCCCCCCGGAGCCCCTCTAACAGCCACCAGCCCCCCCATTAACAACCCCCAGCCCCCCTAACGGCCCCCTGCCCCCCCAATACCCCCCAGGACCCCCCAAAACAGCCCCCAGCCCCCCAACGGCCCCCTGCCCCCCAATAACCCCCTGGAGCCCCTCTAACAGCCCCCAGCCCCCCGACATCCCCCAGGACCCCCAAACCAGCCCCCAGCCCCCCCATTAACAGCCCCCAGCCCCCATAACAGCCCCCAGCCCCCCAACACCCCCCAGGACCCCCAAACCAGCCCCCAGCCCCCCCGATTCGCGCCCCCCCCTCACTTGAGCTCCACCCGCAGCTGCTTGAGCACCTCCGAGTCCTTTTTCTTGGGCTCCTCGGGGGGGCCCTTGGGCCGCTCCCGCTCCCGCTCCCGCCCCCGCTCCCGCTCGGGGCCCCCCCGGGAGGCTCCGGGCCGGGGGGAGGGGGCGGGGGGCGTTTCTTTCACCCGGGGGGGAGGGGGTTGTGGTGGGGCGGGCGGGGCCGGGGCGGGGCCGGGTGGGGCAGGAGCCTCCTCCTCCTCGCTGGGGCGCCGGGGGAGGGCGGTCTCGGGCGGGGTGGGGGCGGGGGGCGCCTCCCGCTTGGGGTCGGTGGGGGCGGGGCCGGGGGCGGCCCCGCCTTCTTCTTCTTTCGTGGGGGCGGGGCCCGGGGCCCCCCCCGCCCCCGCCGCCGCAGTTTCGTCCGGGGGGGCGGTGGCGGCGGCTGGGGGGGGCGGAGGGGGCGGGGCGGTGCCTTGAGGGGGCGGGGCGCCGCTGACTTGGAGGCGGAGCTAAGAGGGGAGGGGGCGGAGTCAGCAGGCCACGCCCACGAACGGGGGTGGCATAGCCCTTTTAAGAGGCAGCACCTCCCCCCCACGCTCCGCCCTCCCGGTGGGGCCCACCAACCCCAACGTGCCCCTTTTAAGGCCCCACCCCTCTCATTACCACAGCCTTTTTAAAGCCCCACCTCTCTCATTAACATGGCCTGTTAGGGCCCCGCCCCTCTCATTAGCATAGCCCTGTTAAGGCACCGCCCCTCAGTGTAGCCCCCACCTCCTTAAAGGGGAGGTGCCAAGCCCCACCCCCTCCACGCGGCCCACCCTACCATTGCCCTTTTAAGACTGCCCCCCTGCGTAGCCCCGCCCCCTTAAAGGGGCAACAGCCAATTGCCAGGCTGCACCGCCCTCCCCAAGGGTTGGCCCCGCCCCCTTAAAGGGGCCACGCAGACCTACAGGTGGGCGCCCAACCACACCCACCCACCCCCACCCCCCCTTTCTTAAAGGGCCCACGCCACCAAGGCTGGAAGGGAACAGGGCGGGGCCGCCACGCCCTTCATGGAGCCACACCCCTTTAAAGGGGCCACGCGTGCCTGTAGGTGGGGCCCACCCCACACTTCCTTAAAGGGCCCACGCCACCAAGGCTGGAAGGGAACGGGGCAGGGCCGCCACGCTCTTCAAGGGGCCATGCCCCCTCCCGGCGCCCCGCCCACCTTGTTGATCTCAGCCTGCACCTCCCGCAGCTTCCGCTTGTAGCGCTGCACGTCGCCCTTCAGCTGGTGGTTGTGCTTCTGCAGGCTGCTGATCAGGTGACGCATCTCCCGGTTGATGGGACCTATGGGAGGCAGCCAGGCAGCAGCACCCCGGCCCCGCCCTCCCCCAAGGTCAGAGAGAGAGAGGGGGAAGAGGGAGCAGAGCGGCCGAGGGCGCTGTGACCATAGAGTTGGGGGGGGGGGCACCATAGAGGAGTGGGAGAAGCAGCCCTAGAGCAGCCCCAGCCCCACAAGCCCACCACAGAGATCCAGGAGGACCGTCCTAGAGCGCTCAATGCACCACAGAGATCCAGGAGGAGCACCCCAGAGTGCCCATCCTACCACAGAGCCCCAGGACGATCACCCTAGAGTGCCCACCCCACCATGGAGACCTAGGAGGACCCTCCCAGAGTGCCCAACCCACCACAGAGCTCTAGGAGGACCATCATAGAGTGCCCACCCCACCATAGAGTTCGAGGAGGACCCTCCCAGAGGACCCAATGCACCATAGAGATCTAGGAGGACCCTCCCAGAGGGTGCAACGCACCATAGAGCTCTAGGAGAACCACCCTAGAGTGCCCACCCCACCACCCAGCCCCAGGAGGACCCTCCGCGGCCGCTCTCTCCCCGGCTCTACGGCCCTGCGCCCCGGTGGGTCCTCCCGGGGGGCGGTGGTGGGCGGGGCGGGGGGGCGTGGCAGCAGGGGGCGGGGCGGGGGCGCTCACCCGCCTGCTCGTTGGCCGCCAGGTTCTGCTCGAACTCGATGCGCAGCATCTCGTACTCCTTGCGCACCTGGGCCAGGGTGTCCTCCAGCTGGATCACCTCCGTCCGCAGCCGCTTCTGCACCCCCAGCTCATCGCTCTGCGGGGGGGGACGGGGGGGATGGGGAGGACGTGGAGAACATGGAGGATGTGGAGAACGTGGAGGACGTGGAGGACGTGCGGGACATGGAGGACGTGAGGGATGGGGAGAACGTGGAGGACGTGGGGGACGTGGGGAATGTGGAGAACATGGAGGACGTGGGGGACGTGGAGAACATGGGGGACGTGGGGGATGGGGAGGATGTGGAGAACATGGAGGACGTGGGGGACATGGGGACATGGACGACGTGGAGAACATGAGGGACATGGAGGACATGGAGGACATGGAGATGTGGAGAACACGGGGGCCATGGAGCACATGGAGATGTGGAGGACACGAGGGACAGGTGGGGGACACATTGGGGACACGTTGGGGACAGGGGGGCCGTAGAGATGACAACATGGAGGACACGGGAACATGGGGGCCGTGGAGATGACAACATGGAGGACACGTAACAGGGGACATGAGGGGGACACAAAGGACCCGGGAAGAACACACACAGGCGGGGACAGACAGAGGACAGGGACAGACGGACATGTCAGGGGCACCGAGGCAGCCATCTTGGGCGGCCATGACACCCCGGGACCCTCCAGGACCCACGTGATGCCCCAGGGAGCCTTGGGAACACCTTGGTGACATCAAGACCCACCTCCATGTTCTCAACATGATCATGGTGGCCATCTTGGATGGCCAACAGTTGGACACCATGACGTCCCACGACCCCCACGACCAACGGGACACCCCGGGGAGCCCTCAGGAACCTTGGGGACATCCATGGCCACCTCGGGGACGCGTCCCCTCACCTCCATGTGCTCGATGTGGCGCAGGTGGCTGTTCTTGGTGGCCAGGAGAAGAGCGCGGGCCTCGTCCAGTTGCGTCTTCACCTGTAGGCTCTCGTGGTAGAGGAGGGAGAACTGGGACTGCAGCACCCTGTACTCCAGTGTCTCCTTCACCGCCTCCTCCGGCAGCGAGCGCAGGGCCACCTGCGGGGACCGTCCCCAGCCATGTCCCCCAGCGTCCCCACCCCCCGCCTCCAGTGCCATCCCCTGGAGCTCCCAGGGGTCCTCGTTGTCCTCCCGGGGCCCCAAACATCCCCTTGTTCTGCCTCTATGGCTGCACCGGCTCCTCGGTGTCACCCTCCGATGTGTGGCCTCCCGCCGCGTCCCTAAGGGTCCCCCCCCATGTCCCTGCTGTCCCCAATGTCCCTGATGTTGCTGATGTCCCCAGTGTCCCCCACATCCCCAACGTCCCCAGTGTCCCCTATGTCCCTGATGTCCCCCGTGTCCCCCACATCCCCGTGTCCCCAACATCCCTGATGTCCCCACCACCCCCAGTGTCCCCAATGTCCCCGTTGTCCCCTGTGTCCACAATGTCCCTCACATCCCCATGTCCCCAACGTCCCTGATGCTCCCAGTGTCCTCTATGTCCCTGATGTCCCCCAACGTCCCTGGTGTCCCCAATGCCTCCAGTGTCCCCTATGTCCCTGATGTCCCCCAACGTCTCTGATGTCCCCAATGCCTCCAGTGTCCCCTATGTCCCTGATGTCCCCCATGTCCCCTGTCTCCCCAATGTCCCCCACATCCCCGTGTCCCCGTCCCTGATGTCCCCAACGCCCCCAGTGTCCCCTATGTCCCTGATGTCCCCAATGTCCCTGATGTCCCCAATCTCCCCCACATCCCCATGTCCCCAGCGTCCCTGATGTCCCCCGTGTCCCCGATGTCTCCCACATCCCAGTGTGCCCAATGTCCCTGATGTCCCCTCATGTCCCCGATGTCCCCGATGCCCCCAGTGTCCCCTCTGTCCCTGATGCCCCCAGTGTCCCCAATGTCCCTGATGTCCCCCGTGTCCCTCACATCCCCATGTCCCCAATGTCCCTGATGCCCCCAGTGTCCCCTGTCCCTGATGTCCCCCGTGTCCCTCACATCCCCATGTCCCCAACGTCCCTGATGCTCCCAGTGTCCCCTATGTCCCTGATGTCCCCCAACATCCCCGATGCCCCCAATGCCCCCAGTGTCCCCCATGTCCCTGATGTCCCCCGTGTCCCCAATGTCCCCCGTGTCCCCCACATCCCCATGTCCCCAACGTCCCTGATGTCCCGTGTCCCTGATGTCCCCCAACGTCCCCCATGTTCCTGATGTCCCCCGTGTCCCCCACATCCCCATGTCCCCAACGTCCCTGATGCCCCCAATGCCCCCAGTGTCCCCTCTGTCCCTGATGTCCCCCACGTCCCCGACACCCCCAGTGTCCCCGCGTCACCTTGAGGCGCTCGTGCCCGCGCACGGCCTGCTGGAGCTCCTGCTGCAGCTTCTCCAGCTCCGCCATCCGGCTGTTGGCCAGCTCCTGGTTCCCCTCCAGCTCCGCGTTCAGCATCTCAAACTGGGGACCCCCAAAATCCTGGGCTCACCCCAACACCCCCCCCCGACACCCCCAGACCCCCCCCAAACCTCTCCCAAGGGACCCCCCAGCACCTCCCCAAGGTCCCCCAAAGCCCCTCGGGACCCCCCCAAACTCCCCCAGCATCCCCCAATCCTCCCCCAGGGTCCCCCAACCTCTCCCTGAGCCCCCCAAAACTCCCCCAGCCCCCCTCAGGGACCCCCTTGAGTCCCTCAAATCCCCCCAGGGACCCCCAAATCCCCTCGGGTGCGCCCCCAATCCCCCTAGGGTCCCCCAAGCCCCCTCAGGTCCCTCCCAAATCCCCCCAGGGTGCCCCAACCCCCCCTCGGGTCCCCCCCAAATCCCCCCAGGGTCCCCCAAACCCCCCTCAGGGCCCCCAAATCCCCCAAAACCCCTCAGGTCCCCCCCCAAGACCCCTCAGGTCCCCCAACGCCTTCTGGGGACCCCCAAACCCCTCCAGACCCCTCCCAAGGTCCCCCAACCCCCCCAAATCCCCCCAGGACCCTTCCAGGGTCCCCCCCAGGGACCCCAACCCCCCAAGGGACCCCCAACCCCGCCCAGGGCCCCCCCCCCGCCCCCCAATACCTTCTGCATGCTGAGGGTGATTTGTCCCCCCTGGAATCCCCCGGAGCTGCCGGAGCCGTAGGAACCGGAGGTCAGCTGGGGACACAGGGACGTTGGGGACACCGGGGACACCCCAGGGACGTTGGGGACACCCCAGGGGCACCCCAGGGACACTGGGGACACCCCCAAGGACATCGGGGACGTTGGGGACACCCTGGGGACACCAGGGACATTGAGGACACCCCAGGGACGTTGGGGACACCCCGGGGACACCAGGGACATTGGGGACACCCCAGGGATGCTGGGGACACGTTGGGGACACCAGGGACATTGGGGAAAGCCTAAGGACGTCGGGGACACCCCGGGGACACCCTAGGGACATGGGGGACACCCCAGGGACACCAGGGATGTTGGGGACACCGGGAACACCCCAGGGCCACTAGGCACACCAGGGACACCCCCAGAGACACCGGGGACACCCCAGGGACGTTGGGGACACCCCAGGGACATCGGGAACGTTGGGGACACCCCAAGGGAGGTTGGGGACTCCCTGGGGACACCAGGGACGCTGGGGACACCCGGGGGACACCCGAGACGCCTTGGGGACATCGAGGACACCTCAGGGACATGAAGGGCACTGGGGACACCCCAGGGACGTTGGGGACACCCCTGGGGCCAACCAGTGATGTGGGGTGACCCCAGGTGACACATGGTGACGGCAAGTGCCATGACGTGACCCCAAGTGACACAGAAGGACCCCAAGTGACAAAGGGGGGGACCCCAAGTGACACAGAGGACCCAAGGGACACGAGATGAACCCAAGGGACATGGGGGGACCCCAAGTGACACGGGGGGACCCCAAGTGCCAAAGGCCAAGGGTGGTGGCCCTCAGGGAGCGCTGGGACCCCTCAGAGCCTGGCAGCAGCTTGGGGGATGCTGGGGACACGGTGGCCACCGTTGGGGACGCGGGGGCCACCGCTGGGGACGCGGGGGCCACCTGCTCGAGGGCCTCGGCGAGGTGGCGGTTGAGGCGTCCCTCGCGCTTGCGCAGCTTGGCGCTGTCCCACTGCAGCCCCTCCACCGTCGTCCCCATCTCCAGCACCTTGGTCTCTGCCGAGGTGGCCTTGTCCTGCAGCTCCGCCAGCTGCGAGGGGGACACGGGGACAGGGTGGGGACACGTGCGGTACCCCCTCGGGGACACCCGCAGCAGCCCGCGGGGACCTCGGCCACGTCGTCCCACAGGGACATCAAGAACGGCGCCCCGTGGAGATGACGGTGGTGTCACCCCATGGGGACCTCAACCATGGAATCCCATGGGGACATCAACTGTGTCACCCCATGGGGACATCAAGTATGGCACCCCACGGGGACCTCGGCCGTGTCACCCCATGGGGACATCGCCCACATCATCTCACGGGGACATCAAGCACGACACCCCACGGAGATGACGGTGGTGTCACCCCATGGGGACCTCAGCCGTGGAACCCCATGGGGACGTCAACTGTGTCACCCCATGGGGACATCAACCACGGCACCCCCTGGGGACAACGTCACCGTCACCTACCACGGGGACGCAAGGGCACCCCAGCGACATCACAGGGACACCCCCTGACCCAGGCCCTCCCAGTCCCCCCCGTCCCCCCCAACACCGCCCCAGGGCCCCCTCATCCCCTCCCAGTCCCCTCCCAGTGCCCTCCAGTCCTTTCCCAATGCCCCCACGTCCTCTCCCACTGCTTTCCAATCTCCTCTAATCCTCTCCCAGTTCCTCCCCGTGCCTCCCATCCCTTTCCAGTGTCCCCTAATCCCCTCCCAGTGCCCCCAATCCCCTCCCAGTGACCCCACCCCACCCCCAGTGCCCCCAATCCCCTTCCAGTGCCCTCTATCCCCCTCCCAGTGCTCCCTAATCCCTTCCCAGTCCCTCACAGTTCCTCCCAGTGCCTCCTAATCTTCTCCCAGTTCTTTCCAGTGCCTCCAAGCCCCTCCCAGTGCCCCTAATCCTTCTCCCAGTGCTCCCTAATCCCCTCCCAGTGCCCCCACAGTGCCTCCCACCCCCTCCCAGTGCCCCCAGTCCCCTCCCACTGCCTCCTAGTGCCTCCAGTCTCCTCTCAGCGCCCACTAATGCCCTCCCAATGCCCCCCCAGGGCCCCCAATCCCCTCCCAGTACCCTCCAATCCCCTCCCAGTGCCCTCCAATCCCCTCCCAGTTCTTCCCAGTGCCGCCCCAGTGCCCCCAATCCCCTCCCAGTGCCCTCTAATCCCCTCCCAGTGCCCCCCAATCCCCCCCCAGCGCCCCCCAACCCCCTCCCACTGCTTTCCAGTGTGCCCCAATCTCCTCCCAGTGCCCCCCACTGCCCCCCAGTCCCCTCCCAGCGCCTCCCAACCCCCTCCCAGTGCCTCCCAGCGCCCCCAGTACCTCCAGGGAGACGCGGTGGTGCTTCTCCTGCAGCTGCAGGGTGAGGTCCTGCAGGCGCCGGTGCTCCCGCAGCAGCTCCCGCAGGAGCGCCCGCCCTGCCTCCGCCAGCTCCGCTGCGGGACCCAGGCCTTTGGTCAGCACCCTGACCCCCCCTCCAACACCCCCAGCACCCCCTGGGACCCCCCAGCACCCCCTGACACCCCCGGGACCCCCCAGCACCCACTGACCCCCCCCCCCCCGGGCCCAGGTGTCCGCATGACCCCCAAAAACGGGACCCAAGCATCTGGGTGACCCCAAAAGGGGACACAGGCACCCAGGTGACCCCAAAATGGCACCTGGGGGCTCACGTCCCCCCCCCCCCAAATGGCACCCAGGGGCCCCGGTGACCCCAAAAATGGGACTAAAGCATCTGGGTGACCCCAAAAATGACACCTAGGTGCCCAGGTGACCCCAAAATGGGACCCAGATTCCCATGTGTCCCCCAAAAGTGGCACCCAGGTGCCCGGGTGACCCCAAAATGGGACTAAAGCATCCGGGTGACCCCCCAAAATGGCACCCAGGTGCCCATATCCCCCCCAAAACGGCACTCAGGGCCCCATGTCACCCCCTCAAATGGCACCCAGTGGCCCATGGACCTCCCCAAACGGCCCCCAGTGGCCCGGGTGCCCCCCAAATGGCCCCCAGGGGCCTATGTACCCCCCCCAAATGGCCCCCAGTGGCCCTGGTGCCCCCGCAAACGGCCCCCGGCCCCCCTGGGGGCACTCACGGCGGGCGGCCAGGCGAGCCCCCAGCTCCTGGGCGCGGCGGTGGGCCCCCGCCAGCCCCTCCACCAGGCGGGCGACAGCGGCGGGGGCGAAGGCGAGGCGGGGGCGCAGGCGCAGCTCCCCCTCCTCGGGGCCACTGCGGCTCAGCGCCGCCACGAACGCGGCCGCCGGCCCCCCTAGGCGGCCCCCGGGGGGCGGGGGGGGGAGGGGGGCGCTGGGGCCCCCCCAGGGCTCTGGGGGGGGAGGGGAGGAGAGAGTTAGGCTCCGTCGGGAACCCCCAGCACCCTTAAATCGCCCCCCCCCAGCACCCCCGATTGCCCCCCAGCACCCCTAAATTGCCCTCCAGCACCCATGGGTGCCTCCCAGCACCCTTAAATTGCCCCCCAACACCCCTAAATTGCCCCCCCAGAACCCCTAAACTGCCCCCCAACACGCCTAAATTGCCCCCCAACACCCATGGGTGCCTCCCAGCGCCCCCAATTGCCCCCCCAGCACCCCTAAATGCTCCCCAGGAACTCCCTGCCCTCCCAAAACTGCCCCCCACAGCCCCCAGGACCCCCCAAACTGCCCCCAGTCCCCCTAAATTGTTATTTAGAACCCTTAGTTGCACCCCATAGTTTCCAACTGACTCTCAGGACTCCCCTACAGCCCCCCAAATTACCCCCCATTACCCCCAGAAGCCCCCCCCAAACTACCAACACCCCAAAATTCCTCCCTAGAAACCTTAAATGCCCCCCAAGATCCCAAATTGCCCCCCAGACCCCCCAAATCACCCCCAGGCCCCCCCAAATCTCCCCCAGGACCCCCAGCAGCCCCCCAAATCACCCCCAGGAGCCCCCAAATCACCCCCAGGAGCCCCAGCAGCCCCCCAAATCACTCTCAGGACCCCCAAATCACCCCCAGGCCCCCCAACAGCCCCCCAAATCACCCCCACGACCCCCCAAATCACCCCCAGGAGCCCCAGCAGCCCCCCAAATCACCCCCCAGCCCCCCAAATCACCCCCAGGCCCCCCCAATTCCCCCCCCCAGCCCCACTCACCCCTCCTGTCGGGACCCTCAGCCTCACCAGGGGGGGCCGGGGGAGGCTCAGGCCCCTCAGGTCGAGGTTCGGGGGGGTCCCCGGGGGGGGCAGGGGGTGCCCCCCCCTCGCCTTCATAGCGCCGCAGCAGTGCCTGCACCTCTGCATCCAACTGGGGGAGGGGGGGAACGGGGGGTCAGGGCACCCCCAAACCCCGGGGGGCGTCTGGGGGGCCCCCTGAGAAGTTTGGGGGGGACCCCAGGGGGCTGGGGGGAAGCAAAGGGGTCAGGACACCCCAAATCCCTGTGGGGGGGAGGGGGGGAGCCCGGCTTGGGGGACCCCAAAAGGCATCTGAGGACCCCTGGGGAGATTTGGGGGGGGGCCCCCGAGAGATCTGGGGGGATCCCAAGGGGTTGAGAAGAGACAGGGTGGTTTTGGGGGTCCCCAGGCCCATTTTTGGGGCGCTTTCAGCCTTTTGGAAGAACTCCACCCCTGTTGACCAAACTGGGACCCCCCCCAAAAAAGCACTTACAGCCCCTCAGGCAAATTTTGGGGTGCTGGGGCCAATTTTGGGGTCCCCTGAGAGCTTTCTGGGGTGCCCAAACCCATTTTTGGGGTCCCCAGGGTAATTTTGGGGTCCCCAAGGCCATTTTTGGGGTCCCCAAAGCCATTTTGGAGGTCCCCTGACAGCTTTTTGGGGTATCCAAGGCCATTTTTGGGATCCCCAGAGTAACTTTGGGGGTCCCCAAGGCCAATTTTGGGGTCCCAAGGCCATTTTGGAGGTCCCCAACGCCATTTTTGGGGTCCTCTGAGAGCTTTTTGGGGTACCCAACACCGTTTTCGGAGGTCCCCAGGGTAATTTTGGGGGTCCCCAAGGCCATTTTGGGATCCCCTGAGAGCTTTTTAGGGTCCCCAGACCCATTTTTGGAGTCCCAGGATAATTTTGGGGGTCCCCAGGATAATTTTGGAGGTCTCCAAGGCCATTTTTGGGGTCCCCAGGGTATTTCCGGGGGTCCCCAAGGCCTTTTTAGAGGTCCCCGAGGCCTTTTTGGAGGTCCCCAAGGCCATTTTGGGGGCCGCTTCCATCGCTTTTAGCCACGGTGGCTGCCCTGCGTGGGCGGGAGGGGCTGTGCCGGGTTTCGGGGTGCCCTCGGGAGGTTTTGGGGTGCGGGGGGGTAGGGAAGTCCCCTACCTGTCCCCAAAAGCGGTTGACCAACAAGAGGGTGGCGTCGTCGGTGGCCTGGCGCTTCTCCAGCTTCTCGATGCGCTCGCGCAGCTCGTCCTCGCAGGCCTGCCGCTGCTCCAGCCGCTCCGCCAGCTTCTTGTTCTTGAACTGCAGCACCTTCAGGTCCATCTCCTCCTGCGGGGGCACCCCGAAATTTTAGGGGGGCACCCAAGGGGTTTGGGGGGGCACCCAGGGGGCACCGACACCCTCAGACCCCGCCATGGGGACCCAGGGCTCCAGGAACCTCCCCGTGGTCCCATCTTGGAGCCACATCTCAATGGCTTCGGGGTTTTGGGGCGGCACCCAAGGGATTTGAGGGCACCCATGGGGTTGGGGGGCACCCAAGATTTTAGGGGGGCACCCAGGGGCTTGGAGGGGGGATCCTCAGGGTTCGGGGGGGTCCCAAGGATTGAAGGATTGGGGGGGGTCCCCAAGGGTTTGGGGGGGGGGTTCCAGATTTGGGGGGGTGGGTCCCAGGGGTTTGGAGGGGATCCCCAAGAGTTTGGGGGGTCCCAGGGAATTGGGGGGGGTCCCCAGGTTTCAGAGGGTCCCCAGGGTTTTGGGGAGATCCCACAGATTCGGGGGGACCCCAGGGATTAGGGGGGGTCCCCAGGTTTTTGGAAGAGGTGGTCTCAGGGTCCGGGGGCGGTCCCTGGGATTTGGGGGCGGTCCCAGGGATTCGGGGGGTCCCAGAGCTTTGGGGGGGGTCCCAGGGCTTTGGGGGGGGTCCCCGGGATTTGGGGGGGTCCCCAGGGGTTTGGGGGGTCCCCAGGGGTTTGGGGGGGTCACCCACCGTGGAGGAGATGCCGCCGAGGCGGAGGGGCTCGATGAGGGTGGTGGGGGGCTGCTCCTCGCGGGGGGGCTTCTTCTCGGGGGGGCCGCCCCCGCCGCCATCGCCGGCCCCGCGCTTCGCTCCCGCTCCGGACATCGCCCTGCCTGAGGGGGGGGTCCTATAGAGCCCTATGGGGCTCTATGGCGCCTATAGGGGTGTATAAGGGCCTATTAGGCCCGGCCGCCGCCGCCGCCGGGCCGCGCCACGGCGCATGCGCAGCCCCCGCCCTCACCCCCTCCCGCGCATGCGCGGGCCCCGCCCCCGCCCTCCCGTGCATGCGCAGGCTACGCTCCCCGCCCGCCGCCGCCGTGTAGGCCACGCCCCCCGTCGCCGTGGTAACTGCGGGCGAGTGGGGGGGGGGCTCTTAAAGGGGCGACGCCGCAATTGGAGGCTGCGGGGGGTCGTGACAGGGAGGGGACCCCCCCCCCGGGACCCCCAGGGCCCCATGGGGACGCCCAAACCTCCTAAGAGCCCCCCCAGCCCCACAGGGACCACTAAGGACCCCCCCAGCCCTATAGGGACCCATAGGGACCCTCCCAGTTCTATAAGGACCCACCTCAGCCCCATAGGGTCCCCCAAAGAACCCCCCAGCCCCATAGGGACCCCCAAAGACTCCCCCAAACCCTATAGGGACCTGTAGGGAGCCCCCCGCCCTATAAGGACCCCCAAGGACCCCCCCAGCCCCATAGGGATGCCCCCAGCCCTATAGAAACCCGTAGGGACCCCCCAGCCCTATAAGGACTCCCAAGGACCACCCCCAGCCCCATAGGGACCCCCCCAGCCCTATAAGGACCCCCAAGGACCCTCCCTCCTCCAGCCCCATAGGGACCCCCCAGCCCTACAAGGACCCCCAAGGACCCCCCCCCCAGCCCTACAGGGCCCCCCCCAGCCCTATAAGGACCCCCAAGGAACACCCCAGCCCCATAGGGACACCCCCAGCCCTATAGGGACCCCCTGAACTCTTTAAGACCCCCCCCGAGACCCCCCTGAACCGCATGAGGGTCCCCTTAACCCCCCCCCCCAGGGGCCCCCCTGGGTGCCCCCCATCTCCTTGGGGGGGGGGGGGCGTTGGGGGGGTCCCCCAAAATTCTCCGTTTTCAACCCTTTTATTCATCGCATTCTCCCGCAGGAAAGCTTACAGCCACCATCTCTGTACACGGTGCCCCACGCTGGGGGGGGGTGGGGGGGCACCCCCCCCATGACGCCCTACCCCTGGCACCCCGAAACCCTCCCTCCCCCTCCTCCGGCCCCGCCCCCCCCCCCTCCAGCCCAGCACAAAGCACCTTTGCATAGATCGTGTTCAAAAGGAACCTATTTTACATGGGGCTGTACAGGGGGGCGGGCCCCCTCCAATGTACACGGGTAAAAAATGCCCCCCCCCCCCCCCAGCACCCCCTGACTCCGCTGGGACCCCGGCTGCCAGCTCCCGTCACAAGATGGCCGCTGGTTGGGACAGCGGCGGGGAGCGAGGGGGCAGCCGGGTGGTGTAGCTGCCGGGGGCAAGATGGCCACCGGCTCCGACGTCCACTGGTGTCAAGATGGCCGCCGGGTCAGATGTCTACTGGAGTCGAGATGGCTGCCAGGCCCTATGTCTGCTGGGGTCAAGATGGCTGCCAGCGCTGGCCTCTGCTGGACTCAAGATGGCTGCCAGGTGCCGTGTCTGCCAGAGTCAAGATGGCCGCCGGCTCTGCTATCCACTGAGGTCAAGATGGCCGCCGAGTCTCACATCTGCTGGGGTCAAGATGGCCACTGGCTGCGACATTCACTGTGTTTCAAGATGGCCGCCAGTTACGACATCCATTGGAGTCAAGATGGCTGCTAGTTCCCACATCCGCCATGGTCAAGATGGCCGCCCACTCCGACATCCACTGAGATCAAGATGGCCACCAGCTCTGATGTCGGTGAGTTCAAGATGGCCGCCAGCACTAACATCCGCTGGGACCAAGATGGCCGCTGGCTCTGATATCGCTTTCTTCAAGATGGCTGCTGGCTCTGACATCACTGTTCAAGATGGCCACTGCTGACATCACTGCATTCAAGATAACCACCGCCTCTGACATCACTGCGTTCAAGATGGCGGCGGGTTCTGACATCACTGGCTTCAAGGTGGCCGCCGCCTCTGACATCACACGGAGCAACAGGGCCGCTGGCTGTGACATCACCTGGACCAAGATGGCCACCGCCTGTGACGTCACTGCATTCAACATGGCTGCCAGTTCCAACGCCGCCAACTCTGAAATCACTCAGCTCGAGCGCCCATTCTGACGTCACTGCGTTCAAGCCAGTCACTGTCTCTGACATCATCCATCCGCTGCGTCAGCCACCTTGGGATGTTCCGGTCGGCCGTCTTGGGCCCCCATCGGCCATTTTGTGGGGGCCAGGTCGGCCATCTTGGGGTCACCATCGGCCATCTTGGGGCCACCCGGGGGGGGCCATTGGCAGCAGGCTCGGCGGCCATCTTGGGGGGGTTCTCTGATTGGCCAATGCAAAGACCCGGTTGGCCATTCCCTGCTGAGGCGGTTCCCGTCGGCCATTTTGAGGGGGCTCATTCAAAATCGGCCATTTTAAGGAGGGGTGGGGCCCAGTCAGCCATTTTAGGATCGCCCGGTCAGCCATTCGGAAGCTGCGCCCGGTCGGCCATTTTGTACGTGCTCGGTCAGCCATTTGGTGGGTGCCCAGCTGGCCGTTCGGTAGGCGCTTGGTCAGCCATTTTGCGGGCACCCAATCGGCCATTTTGCATGTGCCCGGTCAGCCATTTTGGGCCCATCCGCCTAGACCCTCCAGGAGCACCTCGCCAGCCATCTTGTGGCCCCCCCCCCGCCACGCCGCCCCACTCAGCCCTTCGTAGGGCCCCGGTCGGCCATCTTGCTGGCCCCCTCGGACCGCAGGGGGGCGGCCGGGGGGGTCACGTCTTGGCCTTGCGGCCGCGGACGGCCACCGCAACCGCCGCAGGGGTGTCGGGAGGTGCCGGGGGGCCCCCAGGTGGGGCGGGGGCGGCAGCGGCTGAGCGGGTGTTGGCGGCGGGGGGAGCCGTGCAGCGCCGGGGGGGTTGCTGCCGCCGCCGCTGCCGTCCCCGCCGTGCCGGGGGTGGAGGCCGCCGCCGGCGGTGCCGGGGAGCCCCCCCACCCGCCCGCCGGCGCCGTTTGGCCGGGGGGGGCCGCCGCCGCCCCGCTTCGTCCCCGCTGCCCCCCTCCTCCGAGGAAGGCGGGGGCGAACGGCGCCGGCGCCGGCCTGGCTCCCGCTCCAGGGGGGCCATGAGGGGAGCCCCCGGGTGCCGGCGGGTGCTGCGGGGGACCGGGGGGGGCGAGGCGCTGCTGTCAGGGGACGCCCGCTTGGGGGGCCGCCCCCGCCGCCGCTTGCCGGGGCTTTGGGGACCCCCCGCCGTCACTGACCCGCCCCGAGCCGGCCGCCCCCGCCGCCGTTTGCCGGGAGGGTCGTGATGGCGGCGCCGTGGCCCCCCGCGGCGTTTGGGGGGGCGTCCGCGGCGACGTTTGGGGGGGCCGGGGCTGGCGCCGGGGCTGGGGCTGGCGCCGGGGGGGTCGTGGCGGCGGCGGCGGGGTCGCCCGGGGATGGGGGTCTCCAGCACCGTCACCAGCCGCCCCGGCAGCTGCCGCAGCACCTTGGCTGCCGGGCCCGGCCCCCGGCTCTGCCGGATCTCCACGTCGGCGCTGCGGCGGCGGCGGGGACCCCGCCCGGCTGCACCCGGTCCCGCCCCGCTCACCGGCGTCGTCCCTGGCCCCTCTGGCGTCACCGGCGACGCCTCCAAGGGTGCCGGGGCCGGCGATGACGGTGCCGGCGGCGTGGCTGGTGCCGGCGGCGTGGCCGATGGCGCCGGCGCTGTGTCCAGTGGTGCCGGCGCCGCCTGAGAAGGCGGGAGAGTCACCTGGGATGGCGCCGGCGCTGGGTGTGATGTCACCTGCGCCAGGTGTGATGTCACCGGTGCCGGGTGCGACGTCGGCGGCGGGGTGCTGGGCGTCACCGGCGCCTCGGACGGGGGCGGGGGCGGTTGCGGTGTCACCGCGGCTGCGTTGGCAGCTGCCGGGGCTGGTTGCGATGTCAACGGGAGCGGTTGCGATGTCACCAGGGCCAGCTGCAACGTCACCGGGGGCGTCTGTGACACGACCAGGGGCGGCTGTGACGTCACTGGGGCCAGTTGCGCCGACACCGGGATCGCTTGCGCCGTCACGGGGGGGGCGGGCGGGAGCGGGGCCGTGTGCGCCGTCACCGGGGCAGCCTGCGCCATCGCTGTGTTGGCTTGCGCCGTCACGGGGGCCGCTTGCGATGTCACCGCGTTGGCTTGCGATGTCACCGGGGCGGTGGCGGCGGCCACAGGGGCTGGGGAAGGTCGGGGGGACGTTGCCGCTCCCCGGGGGGACGTTGGTGTCGTCCGCGGTGACGTCAGGGGGGCCCGTGGCGATGTCGGGGTGACCCGTGGCGACGTCGGGGGCGCCCGCGGTGACGTCGGCGCAGCCCGTGGCGACATCGGGGGGGCCCGCGGCGACGGGGGCGTCACCCGCGGGGCCGCCGGCGGGGCCCGGTTGGCCGTCCCGGCGGCCCGTAGGCGTTGGCTGGCACGGGTGCCGGGGCGCTCGGGGAGGGGCCGGGGGGGACCCCGCACCCGCCGGGGTCGCCGGGGTCCCCCGGGGCCTTCGTCCCCGCCCGGGGCGGCGGCCGTCTCCTCCTCCTCCTCCTCCTGGGGGGGCAGGCGGAAGCGCCCCCCCCCCTTGGCCTGGTCGATATCCTTCCGCGCCGCCTCCACCTGCTCCTGGGGGAGCAGCACCCATGGGTGCCCCCAACCCGCAGTCAACCCCCCCACCCCCGAGTGCCCCCTGCCCCATAGCGAGACCCTCGTGGGTGCTCTCTGTCCCACGGCGGGACCCCCAGGTGCCCCCCAACCCCTACTGGGGCACCCGTGGGTGCCCCCCACCATTAACAGGGACCTATGGGTGCCCCCACCCAATAGCTGAATCCTCTGGGACCCCCCCCGACCCCCACCCTGGCTGCACCCTACCCCATAGCAAGACCCCGAGGGGTGCCCCCCACCCCATGGGGGACCTCTCCCGGGTGCCCCCCCACCCATGGGTGCTCCCCCTCCACGCACCTCCGCCTGCTTCAGCTCCTCCCGGCTGACGTCCTCCAGCGAGGCCTCCAAGAAGTTCATGGCGTAGCGCTCGATGGGCGTCAGCTGCCGCAATGGACACCTGGGTCCCGCGGACGCCGGGGTCCCCCCCGGACACCTGGGGCCACCCAACCTCCCCGTGGCTGCCTGGGTGGCCCCAAACCCACCCTGGGGACCTTGGTCCTTCCAGCCCCCCAACCACCCACGTTCTCCTGAACCCCCTGGAGACCTTGGTCCCCCCAGCCCCCCACGTTCTCCTGAACCCCCTGGAGACTTGGGTCCCCCCAGCCCCCCACGTTCTCCTGAACCCCCTGGAGACCTTGGTCCCCCCAAAGTCCCCGGACACCGGGGTCCCCACCTGCTCCACCAGGGCGGCGATCTCCTGCTCGGCCTTGGAGAGCTCCTCCTCGGGCTCCGGGCCACCCCGCTCCTCCTCGGGGCTGAGGCTCTCGCTGAACTCGGCCAACGCCGCCACCCGCTCCGCCTGCGCCTGCGAGGCCGCCCGGATGTCCTCGGGGTCCTCCGCCCTGCACAGCGCCTGGGGACAACGGGGACGTCAGGGGGACATCAGGGACGTGGGGGACATCTGGGGTGTTGGGGACATCAGGGAGATCAGAGGACATCAGGGGTGGTGGGGCCACTGGGGACATGAGGGACATCAGGGACGTAGGGGACATCGGGGACGTTGGGTGCACCAGGGAGACGGGAGGAGGTGAGCGGACAACGAGGACGTGAAGGACATCAGGGATGTAGGAGACATCGGGGACATCAGGGACACGGGGGACATGAAGGACATCAGGGATGTTGGGGACATCGGGGACATCAGGGACACGAAGGACATCAGGGACGTTGGGTGCACCAGGGAGACGGGAGGAGATGAGGGGACATCAGGGGTGGTGGGGACATCGGGGACATGAAGGACATCAGGGACGCTGGGGACATCGGGGACATGAAGGACATCAGGGATGTTGGGGACATCAGGGACGTAGGAGACATTGGGGACATCAGGAACATGAAGGACATCAGGGACGTCGGGGCCATGGGCCATCAGGGGACGTGGGGACATGGGGTGGCATCGGGGTGACATGGGAGGGACGTGGGGTGACACGTGGCCCCACCTGCTCGAGGATGTGTGTGCGCCGGGTGGCTGCCGGGTCCTCGTCCTCATCGGGGGGGACGTCCCCGTCCCTCTCCTTCTCCTTCTCCTTGTCCCTGTCCGGCTCCCGGCGTCCCGGCTCCTCCGGCGCCATGTCAAACAGCTCCCGGATCGTTTGCTGGGGGGGGTGGGGGGGTCAGTGCCACGCCCGGCCACCTGGGTTCCCCCCCCCCCAGCCACCTGGGTCCTCCTCTTGGCCACCTGGGTTCCCCTGGCCACCCTGAAGCCATTGAGATGTGGCTCCAAGGTGGGACCACAGGGAGGTTCCTGGAGCCCTGAGTCACCATGGGGTGGCCAAGGATGTTGGTGATTGGACACTTGGATCCTCCCTGGCCACCTGGGTCACCTCCTGGACACCTGGGTCCCACTGGACACCATGAAGCCATTGAGATCTGGTTCCAAGGTGGGACCACAGGGAGGTTCCTGGAGCCCTGGGCCCCCATGGGTGTTGGTGATGGGACACTTGGGTCCCCCCGGCCACCTGGGTCCCCTTTGGACACCAGGATCCTCCAGGCCCCCATCAAGCCATTGAGATGTGGCTCCAAGGTGGGACCATGGAGAGGTTCCTGGACACCTGGGTCCCCATGGCGGGGTCCAAGGGTGCTGGTGATGGGACACCTGGGTCCTCAGCTACCTGCTTGAAGTAGGCGGTGGTGAAGTTCCCCCCCTCGATGGCCATATCTCCCAGCATCCTCTTCTGGTTGGCCTTCTTGAGGATGTTCTCCTCCACCGTCCTCTCGCTGATGAGCCTGAGGAGGGGACAAAGCTGTGGGGGTGAGGTGACCACGGAGGACCCAGGCGTCTAAGCGAGGACCCAAGAGTTGCGGGTGCTAGACGTACCGGTAGATGTGGACGTCACGGGTTTGGCCGATGCGGTGGCACCGGTCCTGGGCTTGGGCGTCCATGGTGGGGTTCCAGTCGCTGTCATAGAAGACGACGGTGTCGGCACCCGCTAGGTTGACGCCGACGCCACCGCTGCGGGTCGAGAGGATGAAGCAGAAGATGCGCTTGTCGGCGTTGAAACGTTCCATCAGGGCCTGCAGGAGGCAGCGCGGCGCCGCCCGGACGCCGGGGTCTTGCGTTAGAGGGGGGCCCAGATGGTGGGGTTCCCCCTCTGGACGCCTGGGACCCTCCTGGCCACCACAAAGCCATTGAGATGTGGCTCCAAGGTGGGACCACAGGGAGGTTCCTGGAGCCCTGGGTCCCCATGGCGGGGTCCAAGGGTGCTGGTGATGGGACACTCGGGTCCCCCCCGGCCACCTGGGTGCCCCCCGCACCTGGCGCTGCTCGACACGGGTGCTGCCGTCCAGGCGCAGGTAGATGTGGCCGTGGTAGGTGAGGAAGCGCTCGAGGATGTCGAGCATCCGGGTCATCTGGGTGAAGATGAGGACGCGGTGGGCCCCCGCCTTCAGGCGCCGCAGCAGCACGTCCAGCGTCTGCAGCTTCCCTGGGGGGGGACGCCGGTGTCACCGGGGGCCACCGCCAAGGGGGAGGGGTGGGGTGACCCCCCCTTTGGGATGGGGACGGGGGTGGTTGGGGTGGGGGGTGTTGGGGCAAGGCAGGGGTGTGGGGACATCGTGGGGACATCATGGGGACATCATGGGGACGTGGGGACATCAGGTAGGACATCAAGAGGGACGTGGGGACGTCACTGGGACATGGGGACATCATGGGGACATCAGGTGGGACATCAAGAGGGACGTGGGGACGTCACTGGGACATGGGGACATCATGGGGACCTCATTAGGGACATGGGGACATCAGGTGGGACATCAAGAGGGACATGGGGACATCAGTGGGGACATGGGGACATCATGGGGACCTCATTAGGGACCCGGGGACATCAGGTGGGACATCAACAGGGATGTGGGGACATCAGTGGGGACATGGGGACATGAGATGGGACATCAACAGGGATGGTGGGACATCACTGGGGACATGGGGACATCATGGGGACCTCATCAAGGCCATGGGAACATCAGGTGGGACATCAGTGGGGATGTGGGGACATCATGGGGACATAGGGGTGGCACTAGGGACATCGGGGTGGCACTAGGAGGTGGGGAAGGGGGTGCTCATGCTGCCCCCAGCGCCCTGCTGTCCCCCATGTCCTGGATGTCCCCGATGTCCCCAACACCCCGTGTCCCCAGTGTCCCCAACTGTCCCCAGGACTGAAGAATTCGGGGGAAGTGGGGGAAGTGGGTGCTTCACCCCAGCTCCCTGCTGTCCCATGTCCCAGATATCCCCACTGTCCCCAACGCCCCTCGTGTCCCCAACGTCCCCAACCCCCCGATGTCCCCAATGTCCCCAACGCCCCTCGTGTCCCCGATGTCCCCAACGTCCCCAGGACTGGGAAAAGGGGACTGGGGGGGAGCAGAGAAGTGGGTGCTCACGCAGCACCCGGCTCCCCGCTGTCCCCCATGTCCCCTATGTCCCCTCTGCCCCCCATGTCCCCAGTACCCGCCTCCCCGCTGTCCCCCGTGTCCCCCTGATGCCCCCGTGTCCCCGCTGTCCCCACGTACCGCAGTCGTACTGGATGAGGCGCAGGTCGGGGAAGTGGGTGCGCATGCTGCGCAGCACCCGGTGCAGGGCTCGCCCGCGGGGCGCCAGCTCCTCCCGCAGCCGCTGCTCCAGCTGCGCCCGTTGGCGCAGGCGCCAGGGGGGGGGGCGGCAGCTGTGCAGGGCCACCCCCCGCGCCTCCACCGGCGGCAGCACGAAGATGAACCTGGGGCGGGGGGGAGAAAATTAGGGACCCCCCCAAAGGCCTGGGGCACCCCAAAACTTCTGGGTGCCCCAGAGCCCCTAGAACCCCCCCTCCCCCAACACTTGGGTGCCCCCAGACCCCCTGGACCCCCCCTCCCTCACCACTTGGGTCCCCCCCCCAAACACCAGGGTCCCCCCAAACCCCCTGGACCCCCCCTCCCCCAACTCCTGGGTGCCCCCAGACCCCCTGTACCCCCCAGACCCCTCGGACCCCCCTCCCCAACCACCTGCCCCCCCCCACACCCCACCCCCCCCCCCGGTCGCCCCCCCGTCCGGGTCAAGGGGGGGCTGGAGCTGGTGCAGGCGCGGGGGGGGGGCGAGGACAGCGCGGGCCAGGGCCCCCCCCGGGGGGGGGGCGGGGGGGGGCAGGGTGCAGAGCCCCAGCACCTCGCTGCCGTAGACGGGCGCCAGCCCGCAGCGCAGCTCGTTCAGCCGCAGCAGCCGCTCCAGCCGCTCCGCCCGGCCCCGGCCCCGCTTCGCCTCCAGGGACTCCTGGGGGGGGGGGGGCACCCCAGGGTGGGGGGTGGGGGGGGATCGACACTCCCCCAGCCCCACCCTGGCCCCCTCCAATTCCCCCTTATATTTCTATAGAGACCCTCCAGTGCCCCCCCAAATCTCCCTATAGGGACCCCAAGGTGCCCCCCCCCCAAACCACCCTATAGGGACCCTTGGGTGCCCCCCTCCATGGGTGCCCCCCGCCAATCCCCCCTTATACCCCTATAGGGACCCTTGGGTGCCCCCCCCAATCCCCCTATAGGGACCTCTGGGTGCCCCCGCCATGGGTGCCCCCCTCAAATCCCCCCTTACACCCCCATAGATGCCCCCCCATGGGTGCCCCCCCAAAGAGACTCTTGGGCAACCCCCCACCCATCGGTGCCCCCCCAAGACCCCTTTCCCCCGTCACTGTACCCTCCCAGCGGCCCCCCCCCCGGGTGGCCGCCCCCCATGGGGGCCCCCCCCCCGTTTCCCGGGGTGCTTACCAGGTAGAAGGGGGAGCGCGGGGGGGGCGGGGGCTGGCGGCGGGGGGGCGGCCGGTGGGGGGTGAGTGCTGGGGGGGGCTGGGGCCCCCCGGCCCCTCGGGCTCCTCCCGGGGGGGGGGGCAGCAGCAGGGGGCGGGGGGGCCGGGGGGCCCCCGGGGAGCAGCAGCGGCGGCAGGGGGCGGCGGGTGCTGTGGGTGCTGCAGGTGCTGCTGGTGCTGCTGGGGGGGACAGAAAGAGAGGGGGGTCAGGGGTGGCTGGGGGCACCCGGGGGGCACCCAGAGCCCCGGGGGGGGGGCACCCCATGGTGTGGAGGAGCACCCAGAGGTGGGGGGAGGGGGGGCCGGAGGCACCCATGGGTGCAGGGGGAGCACCCAGGGGTATTTGGGCCCCCCCCAGAGGCACGGGGGGGCACCCAAAAGTGGAGGGGGCACCCATGGGTGCAGGGGGAGCACCCAGGGTTGGGGGCGCCACCGATGGGTGCCAGGGGGAACCCAGGGGGCACCCATGGGTGTGGGGGGGGGGGCACCCATGGGTTTGGGGAGCACCCAAGGGCATTTGGGGCACCCATGGACATTGCGGGGAGGCCAGGGGGCACCCATGGGTGTGGGGGGCACCCAGGTTTATTTGGGCCCCCCCCCCCCAGAGGCACGGGGTGGCACCCAAAGGTGGGCGGGCACCCATGGGTGTTGGGGCATACCGGGCCCACAGCGTGTATGGGCACCCTGTAACGTATAGGAGCACCCATGGGTGTTGGGGGGCACCCAGGAGCATTTGGGGGACCCAGGGACATGGGGGGGGGGGCCAAGGGGCACCCATGGGTGTGGGGGGCACCCAGGGTTTGGGGGGGGCCACCCATAGGTGCAGGGGAGGCACCCAAGGGCATTTGGGGCACCCAGGGACATCAGGGGGGGCCCAGGGGGCACCCATGGGTGTGGGGGGCACCCAGGAGCATTTGGGCCCCCCCCCAGAGGTTGGGGGGCACCCACGGGTGCTGGGGGGGGTCAGACACTCACCCATCAGATCGGGGCTGGCGGCGGCCATGGCGGTGGCGGGAGGAGGGAGGCCGGCAGGGGGGCGCGGGCAGCACCCGCAGCAGGGGTCGCCCCGGGGGGGCCGGGGGGGTCGCGGGCGGGGGGGGTGGGGGGGGGGGGCGGGGGGGGGGGAGCCGCCAGCCCGTCGCGGGGCGCCTGCCGCACCACGATCTTCACCACCCCCCCGCTGTTCACCAGCGGCGTCGGCACTGGGGGGGGAGGGGACGGGACACACAGGTCTGTCAGATACCCCCCCACCCCATGGCACCCAGGAGCACCCAAAGGGGTCCTGAGGGTGTTGTGGGGGGGTCCCAGGGGCACCCAGGGGGGTCCTGGGGGGGCTTGGGGGCACCCAAGGGGACCTGGGGGCAGCCAAAGGGGTCCTGAGGGGGCTGGGAGGGCCCCAGGGTCACGGTGGGGTCCTGGGGGGGCTTGGGGGCACCCAGAGAGGTTCCAGGGGCACCCAAAGGGGTCCCGAGCATGTTGTGGGGGGGTCCAGAGGCACCCAGGGGGTACTGGGGGGGGCTCGGGGGCACCCAGGGGGTCCTGGGGCACCCAGAGAGGTTCCAGGGGCACCCAAAGGGGTCCTGGGGGTGTTGGGGGGGGTCCCAGGGGCACCCAGGGGGTCCTGGGGGGGCTTGGGGGCACCCAAGGGGACCTGGGGGCACCCAAAGGGGTCCTGAGGGGGCTGGGGGGGCCCCAGGGTCACAGTGGGGTCCTGGGGGGGGCTTGGGGGCACCCAGAGAGGTTCCAGGGGCACCCAAAGGGGTCCCGAGCATGTTGTGGGGGGTCCAGAGGCACCCAGGGGGGTACTGGGGGGCTCGGGGGCACCCAGGGGGGTCCTGGGGCACCCAGAGAGGTTCCAGGGGCACCCAAAGGGGTCCTGGGGGTGTTGGGGGGGGGTCCCAGGGGCACCCAGGGGGTCCTGGGGGCACCCAAAGGGGTCCCGGGGGGTTTGGGGGGTCCCAGAGGCACCCAGGGGGGTCCCAGGGGTTTGGGGGGCCCACCCAGAGGGATCCATGGGGCACCTGGGGGGTCCCGGTGGGTTGGGGGGGACACACCCAGCGACCGCCACCCTCTCTTACCTTGGGTGGCAGCAATGGGGAGGCCAATGGTGGGGGGCTGGGGGGGGGGTCCCGGCGGGGGCCCCCCGCGGGGGCCGGGGGGCAACGGGTGCCAGCAGGGTGACCTGGGCGGGGGGGCCCAGGAGCGGGTGCTGCCCCCAGCTGCCACCAGATGCACCACGTTCCCTGGGGGCGGGGGGTAAGGGGGGCGTCAGGGGGCACCCCGAAACCCCCCCGTGACCCCCAAAACTGGGGAGGGGGGGGCTCTTTGTTAGGGCCCCCCACCCATTTTAGGGTCCCCCACCCACCTCAGGGTCCCCCAAAACCCCTCAAAAACAGCACACCCCCCCCCCATTTTAGGGACCCCCACCCACCTTGGGGTCCCTCCCCCCATTTGGGGGTGCCCCCCTGCCCATTTTAGGGTCCCCCCACCCACTTGGGGGTCCCCCACCACTCTCAGGGTGCCCCTCCCGATTTTAGGGTCCCCCCCAGCACCCCCTCCCCATCTGGGGGTTCCCCCCCAATTGCGGGGTCCCCCCATTTTAGGCCCCCCACCTCAGGACCCCCCCGTTTTAGGATGTCCCCCCCATCGAGGCTCCCCTCCTATTTTGGGGTCCCCCCATCAAGAAGAACCCCCCCCATTTTGGGGTGCAGGGTGGGGGGCACCCCATTCCCTACCCCCCCAATCGGGGGGGTCCCCCTTAAAAGCAGGGATCCCCATTAAAAGGGGGGGCTCCCATGTGAAGAAGGGGGCTCCCCTTAAAAGGTGGGGGTTCTCATATTAAAAGGGGGGGTCCCACATGAATAGGAGCGTCCCATGTAAAAAGGCGGGGTCCGATAAAAAAAGGGGGGTTCCACATAAAAAGGGGGGGTCCCATGTGAAAAGGGGGGTTCCCACATAAAGAAGGGGGGTCCCATGTGAAAAGGTGGGAGGTCCCATGCAAAACAGGGGGGCCCCACATAAAAAGGGGGGTCCCACATAAAAGGGGGGTCCCATGCAAAACAGGGGTGTCCCATGCAAAGAGGGGGGGCTCCCATGTAAAGAGGGGGGGTCCCACATAAAGAGGGGGGTCCCACATAAAGAGGGGGGCTGCCACGCACACGGGGGGTCCCCCTGACTTACGGGGGAGGCCACGGGGGGGGCGAGGGCCAGGTGCCGCAGGGGGGGCGGCCAGGGTGAGTTTGCTCCCCTGCAGCTGCAGGGTGAGGGGCTTGGCCCCCCGGCACCGCCCCCCCGGGGGCCCCCCGGGCCGCTGGGCCAGCGCCGCCAGTTGCCCGATGCTCACCACCTCGCCGGCTACGGGGGACGGACAGACAGACGGACACGTTTAGGGACTCCCCCCCCCTCATTAGAGGGGGAGGGGCTAAAATTAAAAGGGGGAGGGGGGTGGGGGGGGGTGGGCTACTCACAGGGCAGGCGGGCTTGCATGTCGGGGGCTAGCAGGAGGCGCTGGGGGCCGGGGCCCGGCAGGGCGTAGGCGGCCAGGGGGCCCCCCTTGCCCCCCAGGGTGGGGGGTGGGGGGGCGGGGAGGGCCGGCGGCGGGGGGAGGGGCCAGAGGAGCAGGCGGAAGGGCTGCGGGGGGGGAGGAAGGGGTTAATGGCAGAAGCCCCACCCATAAGGCTCAAGCCCCGCCCAGGCTGAGCCCCCCCACAACCCCTTTGCTCAGGGCCCAGGCCACGCCCCTTCTCTTAAGCCTCACCCACTCAGGCACCATGAAGCCACGCCCCCAGCCTTGACCCTCAATGCCCCTAAGCCCCGCCCCTTCGAAAGCCCCGCCCCTTTGAAGCCCCACCCAACTGACTCCCCCACCCGGTCCCCAAGCCCCGCCTCCTCCGTCCAGACCACGCCCCAATTTTAACCCCCACCCCTCAAACCCCGCCCACTCACCCATCCCCCAACAACCCATCCCCACACACCCCCTCCCCAAGCCCCACCCCCACCCTCCAAGAAGCCCCACCCACCCCTTCCCCAAGCCCCACCCCACACTCTCACCGTGGGTGGGGGCGGTGGGGGGCGGGGTCAGCGCAGGCAGCAGGGGGGGGGGGGCCGGGGTGGGGCCGCCAGGGCCAATCCCAGCCCCAGCCCCAGCCCCGCCCCCCCGGGGGGCAGCAGGGGGGTGGGGGCGGGGGGCGGAGCACCGCCGGCAGGGGTGGGGCCTACAGCAGGTGGGGCGGGGGCCAGCAGGGCGGGGGCCAGCGTCACCCCCGAGGGAGTGGGGGCCACCAGCAAGGGGGCGGGGCCAGCAGCTGGGGGGGCGTGTCCGGCGGGCTGGGGGGCGTGTCCGGCAGGCTGGGGGGTGGGGCAGAGGGGCAGCACCCCCAGGGGTGTGGTCGGCCCCGCCCCAGGGCGGGGGCTGTTGAGCAGCAGCACCGCCCGGCTCTCCGCCTTCGGCACTGGCTGCAGCATCCTGGGGGGGCGGGGGTCAGCGGCAACCCAAACCCCCCCGGGCACCCAAACCCCCCCGGGGGCACCCCAAACCCCCCGGGCACCCAAACCCCCCGGGGGCACCCCAAACCCCCCAGGTCTGGGCAGCCCCCCCAGCTGATGGCCCCAGGGGCCCCATCGCCATCCCCAAGCCACCCATGGTGTCCCCAAGGCCACCCCCGTGTCCCCAAGGGTCCCACTGCCACCCCAGTGTCCCCAGGGGTCCCACTGCCACCCCAGCGTCCCCAAGGCCATTCCAGTGACCCCAAAGGTCCCGCCCCCACCCCAGTGTCCTCAGGGCCATCCCAGTGTCCTCAAGGGTCCCACCACCACCCCAGTGTCCCCATTGCCACCCCAGTGTCCCCAAGGCCACCCCAGTGTCCCCAAGGCCATCCCAGTGTCCCCAAGGGTCCCACCACCACCCCAGTGTCCCCGAGGCCACCCCAGTGTCCCCATTGTCCCCCTTACCGGTTGACTTTCATGCGGACGGGCTTGGGGCGCGGCGGGGGGTCGGGGGCGGCGGCGACGTCCTCCACCAGGCGCCGCGTCACCCGCCAGCGGGGCAGGAAGGTGTCGGCGGCGTAGCGGGACACCCGGCCCTCCAGGGCCACCAGGTTGAACAGCCCCATGTCCACGTGCTGTGGGGACACCACGGGGACGTCACCCGCCGTCCCCCAACCCCACCACGGCCCCAGCATCCTGGCTAAGGTGGCATCTCAGAGCATCACCCGTGTCCCCAACAGCTGCTGCCACAGGGACATGCCGGTGGCCCTGGCTGCTGGGGACAACGACAGGGTGGCCTAGGCCACCTTTACGCCTCATCGTGCTCTTGGGCCACCTCTACGTCACCGGCGTCCCCACAACCGTGGTCAAGACGACCTTGAACCCTTCACCTGATGCATCCTGTGTCCTCTGTCTCCTCAGAAACACCACCACAGGCCATGCTGGTGGCCCTGGCTGCTGGTGACACCACCAGAGCACCCGCCACCTCGAAACCATCTCCTCGTGCCCCCCAACCCCCCCCTCCCCACACCCCGGTCGGCGTCCCCGACGTTGTCACCTTGAAGGGGTCGGGGTCAAGGGCACGGAGGACGAGGGAGGCGGTGACGAAGCAGATACCCTCGGTGATGAAGGGCGAGTGGACGGGTCGGGGTTCGAAGAGGTCGGGGTGGTTGCACACCTTCCGGAGCTGCATCAGCACGTTGATGACGCTCATGAAGTGTCCGCTGGCCAGGGTGGCCTTGGTGCTGCCGGAGGGGGACATGGGGAGGGTGAGGGGGGGTGCGGGTGACGCGCGGGGACGCGAGGGGAGGCATCACCCACCTGGCCTGGCCCATGAAGTCGTCGTAGAGGTAGCGCTGGCGCTTGGAGAGGCGGCACTTGAGGACGTGCTCGTACTTCTTGGGCATCTGCTTCTCCACATCCACCTTCAGGCGGCGGAGCAGGAAGGGGCGGAGCACCTGGGGGAGTGGCCAATCAGCTGGCAGCTCCTTGCAGGGTTCCACCCCATAATATGGGGGTGACCACCCACCCCACCCCCCCCGAACAGTAATGGTGGGGTGGGGGTCAACCACACCATGGAGTTGGGGTGCGATGTGAAATGGGGTGCCCTGAAATGAGGGTCACCCCCACCCAGCCACACCCCAAAACAGGGGTCACCCCCACCCAGCCACACCCCAAAATGGGGACCCCCAGACCCAGCCACACCCCAAAACAGGAGTTACTCCAAAATGGGGGTCACCCCCACCCAGCTACACCCCAACACAGGAGTCACCCCCACCCAGCTACACCCCAAGAAACGGTTACCACTAACCAGCTACACCCCAAAATGGAGTTACCCCCACCCAGCTACACCCTAAAATGGGGACACCCAAACCCACCTACACCCCAAAACAAGGATCACCCCAAAATGGGGTTCACCCCCACCCAGATACACCCCAAAACAGGGACACCCCCACCCAGCTACACCCCAAAACAGGACTCACCTCAAAATGGGGGTTATCCCCACCCAGCTACACCCCAAAACAGGAGTCATTCCAAAATGGGGCTCACCCCCACCCAGTTACACTCCAAAACAGGGTCACCCAGACCCAGCTACACCCCAAAATGGGGGTCACCCCAAAATGAGAGTCACCGTCATCCAGCTACCCCCTCAAGTAGGCGTCACCCCCACCCAGCTACACCCCAAAACAGGAGTCACCCCAAAATGGGGGTTATCCCCAACCACCTACCCCACAAAATGGGGACACCCCCACCCACCTCCACCCCAAACTGGGGCTCAACTCCCTTCCCTGCTACACCTGCCGGCCTCCCCCCTCGCCCCCCTGAACCCGGGGTACCCCCCACCTTGTGAAGGCGCTTGACAAGGCTCTCGTTGTACTCCTGGCTACCCTCGATCATGCCGGTCAGGGGGTTGGAGAACCACTCCTTGAACTCCCGGTGGGACTGGAAGACGCGGGGCATCAGGAAATGCATCAGGGACCACAGCTCCATCAGGCTGTTCTGCAGCGGCGTCCCCGTCAGCAACAACCGCCGCTGGCTGTGGGGAGGGAACACCCGTTAGCCTACCGGCACCCATGGGTGATGCCAGGAGGGGGAGCTACAGAGCACCCGTGGGTTCCCTCCGGTGGTTACAGAGCACCCCCAGGTAGCTACGGGGCACCCATGGGTACCCCCAGCCAACTACAGTCATACATAAGGGTACCCCCAGGCAGCTACGGGGCACCCATAGGGACCCCTGGGCACCCATGGGGACCCCCAGCCAACTACAGTCGTACATAAGCGTACCCCCAAGCAGCTACAGTCGTACATAATGGTACCCCCAGGCACCTACAGTCGTACGAAACGGCAGCCCCAGGCAGCTACAGGGCACCCATGGGTACCCCCAGCCAGCTACAGTCGTATGTAAGTGTATCCCCAGGCAGTTACAGAGCACCCCTGGGGACCCCCAGGCAGGTACAGTCATACATAAGGGTAGCCCCAGGCAGGTACAGGGCAGGTCCAGCCCCTTGGGGTGTCCTCCAGCACCCATGGGTGCCCCCCAACATCCCCGGGGTGCCCCCAATGTCCCCAGGGTGCCCCAACAACCCAGCACCTCAGACTGTTTGCCAGCACGCCTGGGTTCCTCAGCACCTCGAGGTGTCCCCCAGCCCCTTGAGGTGTCCTCCAGCCCCTCACCCACCCCCCCCCAGCACCCATGGGTGCCCCCCAGGGTCCCCTTGGGTTCTCAGGGTGCCCCCAACATCCCCAGGGTGCCCCAACGACCCAGCACCTCCGGCCGTTTGCCAGCACACCTGGGTTCCTCAGCACCTCGAGGTGTCCCCCAGCCCCTCGGGGTGTCCTCCAGCCCCTCGCCCACCCCCCCCAGCACCCATGGGTGCCCTCCTGGGACCTGTTGAAGTTGAGGAGCGATTGCCAACGTTGGGATTTGAAGTTCTTGATGTTTTGGGCCTCATCCAGGATCAGGTACTTCCAGTTCTTCCGCCGAAAGGCCTGGTGGTCCTGCAGGACCAACTTGTAGGAGGTGATGCAGACGTGGAAGGCGTTGGGTTTGGTCCAACCCTGGGTGGGGGACACAGGGAGGGTGAGGGGGGGCAAGGGGACCCCCAAATCCCCCCCCCCCCGTGGGGTTGGGGTTCACCTGGCGCTTCAGCCTGCGCTCCTTCTGCGCCCCGTAGTAGGTGAGGATCTTGAAACTGGGGCACCAGCGCTTCAGTTCCATCTCCCAGTTGAGCATCACGCTGGTGGGTACGATGATGAGGTGGGGGCCCCAGCTGCCTGCGGGGAGGGGGGGTGGCGTCAGGAGCTGGGGGAGGGGCACCCATGGGTGCTGGGGGAGCCCATGGGGACCTACAGACCCTATAAACAGTCTACAGCACCCACGGGTGCTGGGGGAGCCCATGGAGATCTAAAAACCCTATAAAGACTCTACAATACCCATGGGAACCTACAGATCCTACACAAGGAGCCCACAGCACCCACGGGTGCTTGGGAACCCCATAGAGACCTACAGACCCTGTAAAGAGTCTATAGCACCCATGGGTGCTGGGGGAGCCCATGGGGACCTACAGACCCTGTGAAGCGTCTACAGCACCCATGGGGACCTACAGACCCTACAAAGAATTTACAGCACCCATGGGAACCTCCAGAACCTATAAAAAGTCTACAGCACCCATGGGTGCTGGGGGAGCCCATGGGGACCTACAGATCCTACACAAGGAGCCCACAGCAGCCATGGGTGGTTGGGAAACCCAGGGAGATCTACAGACCCTGTAAAAACTCTACAGCACCTATGGGTACTAGAGAAGCCTACAGAGATCTGAAGACCCTATAAGGAGTCTACAAGACTCATGGATGCTGGGGGAGCCCATGGGGACCTACAGATCCTACGAGGAGCCTAGAGCACCCATGGGTGCTTGGGGAGCCCATAGAGATTTACAAACCACTCAAAGACCCCACAGCATTTAAGGGTGCTCAGGGAGCACCAAGAAGGGCCCTAAAGACCCTACAAAGACCCCACAGCACCCAAGGGTGCTTAGATGGGCCCTAGAGTCCCTACAAAGGCCCCACAGCACCCAAGGGTGCTCAGATAGGCCCTAGATACCCTACAAAGACCCTACAGAGCCCCCACGACCCTCCAAAGACCCCACAGCACCCAAGGGTGCCCAGGCAGCTCCCACCCAAGACACCGAGCGCCTCCCGAAGCTGCGGCGGAGACTGGGGATGCCCCGGGGGGCTGGGTGGGGGGCACCCCTCACCCTTCTCGCAGGCGAGGTGGGCCAGGAGGGAGATGGTCTGGATGGTCTTGCCCAACCCCATCTCGTCGGCCAAGATCCCGTTGAGTTTCTTCTCGTACATGGTGACCAACCAGTCCAACCCAATGTGCTGGTACTCCCGTAGGGTGCCCCGCAGCAGGTGGGGGATGGGCGTCTTCACCTGGAGGGGGGCGGGAAGGGTGCGGAGGTGAGTGACCCCCTGCCCGCAGCACCCATGGGTGCTGGGGAGGGTGGGGGAGGGGTTACCTGGGTGGTGGCCAAGGTGTAGCCCTTGGGCTGGAGGCTCTCGGCGGCGGCGGCGATGTCGGTGATCTCTTTCTTGGGGGTGGGGGCGGCGGTGGGGGGCGGGGCGGCAGCCGGCGGGGGCCCCCCTGGGTGCTCTTGGGTGCCCAGGGGCGGGGAAGGGTCCTCAGGGGCGGGGGCACCTGCCTCGGTCTCCTCCTGCTCCTCCTCCTCTTCTTCCTCCTCCTCTTCTTCTTCCTCTTCTTCCTCCTCCTCCTCTTCCTCCTCCTCCTCTTCATCTTCTTCCTCCTCCTCCTCTTCATCATCGCTCTCGGCCGCTGGCGAGTCTGGGGGGGGGGGGGGGACACGAGGGTGCTGGGGGTGGGGCTGGTGGCAGCACCCATGGGTGCCCCTATGGCGCCCAGAGGAGGTCTCTACGACCCAGGAGTGGCCCCGTAGCACCCATGGGTGGCCCTATGGCACCTGGGGGGTGGTCTCTAGGACCCAGGGGTGGCCCCATAGCACCCATGGGTGGCCCTACAGCACCCACAGATGTGGGGGTGGGGGGCTATGATGTGCAGGGGGTCCCATAGCACCCAGGGGTGCCCCTATAGCACCCAGAGATGTGTGGGTGGGGGGCTACGATGTGCGGGGGGTCCCGTAGTGCCCAGGACTGGTCCTACAGCACCCAGAGGTAGCCCTGTAGCACTCAGGGGTAGTCCTATAGCACCCAGAGATGGGGGGGGGGGGCTACGATGTGCAGGGGGTCCCATAGCACCCAGGGGTGCCCCCGCCGCCCCCCTGTGCCCCCTCCAGGGATGGTCTGTATGTGTGTGTGTGTGCGTGTGTGTGTGTCCCAGCACCCATGGGTGCCCCTACCCGAGCGGGTGCTGCTGGCGCCGGGGGGGGAATCGCAGTCGGAGTCGGCGAAGGCGCCGGCGTACTGCTGCAGCAGCTCCTCCATTGGCAGCGCCCCTGCGGAACACGCACACACCTGGCACACGCGGGGCCGGGGGGTGCCCCCCGCTCACACGCGTGCGTGGCCCCGCCTCCCTCTACACGCGTGTGTCCCTCTGCGTCCTCACACACACGTGTCCCCGTGTCCCCGCACACGCGTGTTCCCACATCCCCGCACACGTATGTGTTCACACCTTGCAGACATGTCCCCAGCTACTGCCACACATGTGTCTCCACGTCCTTGCATACGTATCCCCATTTCCCGGCACACGTGTGTCCCTTGTGTCCACACATGTCCCTGCACACGCGTGTCTCCACGTATCCCTACACGCATCCCTCATGTCCACACACATGTCCTTGCACACGCATGTCTCGTATCCACACGTGTTCCTGCACACGTGTCCCCCACATCCGCACACGTCCCCACGCACATGCGTGTCCCCACATCCACACACGTGTCCCTCCATGTCCGCACGTGTCCCTGCACACACGTCCACACATGTCCCTTCACGGGCGTGCTTCCATGTCTGCACACGTGTCCCTGCACACACATCCCCGTGTCCCTGCACATGCGTGTCCCCACATACACACACGTTCCTGCACACATATCCCCATGTCCACACACGCGTGTTTCTGCATGCACGCATCCCCCTGCCCACGTGTCCCTGCACATGCGTGTCCCCATGTCCGCACATGTGTCCCTGCATCCCTGCACACGCATGTCCCCATATCCACATGCGTCCCTGCACATGCAGCTCCGTGTTCCTTCATGCACCTGTTTCCGTGTCCCCACGCATGTGTGCCCTTATGCATCTGTGCCTCCGTGTTCCTGCACACACGTGTCCCCGCCCACACGCACATCCCTGTGTCCCCACACACACGCCTGTCCCTCACATCCAGACGTGTGCCTGCACATGCGTGTCCCCCATGTCCACACACGTTTCTCATGTCCATACACGTGTCCCCCCACACGCGTGTCCCCATGCCCCCACACTCATCCCTGCACATGCGTGTCCCTCCACACACGCATCGCCATGTCCACACACGTGTCCCTGCATGCACGTCCCTCACGTCCACACACATGTCCCTGCACACGCATGTCTCCGTTTCCCTCCGCACGTGTCCTTGCACACACATGTCCCTCATATCCACGTGTGTCCCTGGACACGTGTCCCCATGTCCCCACACACTCATCCCTGCACACGCATGTCCCCTGTGTCCACGTGTCCCTGCACACACGCGTCCGTGTCCACACACGCGTCCCTGCACACGCATGTCCCCACGTCCCCCCCCACCCCGAGTCACCCCCCCAGGCGTGTCCCCGCCCATGCGTGTGCGGGGCACCCGTGGGTGCTGGGCCTACCCTCGCGGGCCAGGTCGTCCAGCTCCTGCTTGTGGTCAACGTCGCCCTCCAGCCGCTCCTGCGCCGCGATCGTCTCCTCCTCGTCCTCGCCTGCGGGGACCCAGCGGGTGACACCGGCCCCACGGGGGGGTGACAGCCCCAAGGCACCCAGCCCAGGGGATGCAGGAGACCGGGGGGGGGGGGGGGGGGTGTGTCCCAGAGTCCCCAGCAGGTGACAGAGCCCCAGGAAGGGTGACAAGAGCCACGGGAACGGGTGACAAGAGCTCTGTCATGGGTGACTGACTCCCAAAAAAGGGTGACAGAGCCCAAGGATGGGTGACAGATGCCAAGAACGGGTGAGAGACCACCAGGGAGAGGTGACAGAGCCCCCGAAAAGGGTGACAGAGCCCAAGGATGGGTGACAGACTCCTGGGAATGGGTGAGAGATGCCAAAAATGGGTGACACAGCCCCAGAAATGGGTGACAGACCCCGAGAACAGGTGACAGACCCCAAGAACGGGTGACAACGACTCAGAAACGGGTGACAACGACTCAGAAACGGGTGACAGACACCAAGGATGGGTGATAGAGCCCCACAAATGGGTGACAGATGCCAAGAACAGGTGAGGGACCACCAGGAACAGGTGACAGAGCCCCAAAAAAGGGTGACAGACCCCAAGGACAGGTGACAGAGCCCCTGGGGACAGGTGACAGCCCCGCAGGGATGGGTGACATCCTTGGGAACGGGTGACAGACCCCCGGGAATAGGTGAGAGATGCCAAGAACGGGTGACAGAGCCCCAGAAATGGGTGACAGACCCCAAGAATGGGTGACAGAGTGCCAGAAATGGGTAAGAGAGCCCCAAGAATGGGGGACAGACGCCCAGAACGGGGGACAGACGCCCAGAACGGGGGACAGAGACCTGGAAACGGGTGACAAACCCACAGAATGGGTGACAAAACCCCAGAAACGGGTGCCAGAGCCCCAGAAAAAGGGTGCCAGCCCCCCAGGGAAGGGTGCTGACCCCCAAAACTGGGTGCCACGCCCCCACGTTCCCCCTCCCTGCCCCGTCCTCACCTTCCTCCTCCTCGGCCGCGAACTCTTCATCCTCCTCGCGGGGCTCCCAGGGCCGCTTGTTCCTCCGCAGCAGCGCCTGGGGGGGGGGACAGGGTGAAGGGGGGTCCCCAAGGTGGGGGAGGGTCCCTGGGGGGTCCCCAAGGTGGGGGGTGGGGTACCTGGGGGGGCAGGGAGCCCAGCAGCTCCTCCAGGGGCAGCTCCCCCTCCCGGCGGCGCCCCTCGGGGAGGGGACCCTCGGGGACGTCCTTGTCCGGCAGCTCCATGTCCCCGTCTGCAGCGGCGGGGAAAAGGGGCGGGGGGGGGGTGTCAGCACCCATGGGTGGCACCCGAACACCTTCGCTGGACCCCAGCTTCCACCTCCATCCTTGGGAGAGTGGGGGGTCCCTGTCCCTTCCCCAGCACCCATGGATGCCCCCGCTCCCCTCCCCAGCACCCATGGGTGCCTTTGTCCCTTCCTCATCCCCTCTGAGTGCCCCTGTCCCTTCCCCAGCACCCATGGGTGCCTCTGTCCCTTCCTCATCCCCTCTGAGTGCCCCTGTCCCTTCCCCAGCACCCATGGGCACCCCTGTCCCCTCCCCAGCACCCATGGGTGCCCCCATCCCCTTCTCCCCATCCCCTCTGGGTGCCCCGTCCCTTCCCCAACACCCATGGGTGCCCCCATCCCTTTCTCCCCATCCCCTCTGGGTGCCCCCGTCCCCCTCCCCAACCGCTCTGGGCACCCCTGTCCCCTCCCAGCACCCACGGGTGCCCCCATACCTTCCCCATCCCCCCTGAGTGCCCCTGTCACCTCCCCAGCACCCATGGGTGCCCCTGTCCCCTCCCCATCCCCTCTGGGTGCCCCCATCCCCCTCCCCAACCGCTCTGGGCACCCCTGTCCCCTCCCAGCACCCATGGGTACCCCTGTCCCCTCCCCAGCACCCACTGGTGCCCCCATACCTTCCCCATCCCCTCTGAGTGCTCCTGTCGCCTCCCCAGCACCCATGGGTGCTCCTGTCCCCTTCTCCCCATCCCCCTCTGGGTGTCCCATCCCTTCCCCAGCACCCATGGGTGCCCCTGTCCCCTCCCCATCCCCTCTGGGTGCCCCCGTCCCCCTCCCAGCACCCATGGGTGCCCCTGTCCCCTCCCAGCACCCCCGGGCGCCCCTGTCCCTTCCCCAGCACCCCCGGGCACCTCCATCCCCCTCCCCAGGTGCCCCCCTCCCCCCGGGGCTGACACCCACCCTGGTGGGCGAGGGGGGAGCGGGGGGCGGGGGGCCCGCGGCGGGGGGCTCCGGGCGGGGCGCGGGGGGCGTTGAGGCTGCGGCTCAGCAGGTCCGAGTACTTCTCGGTCTGGCCCACGATGAAGTCCAGCTGCAGGTCCAGGGCCTTCTTCCGCTTCTCCTCCAGCCGCGACTGCTGCTTGAACTGCACCACCTGCCCCGCCAGCAGGTCTCAGCACCCAACGGGCACCCAACGGCCACCGTGGGCAACCAACGGCCGCCCAACACCACCCAATGGCCACCACGGGTCACCAACAGCCACCCAACGGCACCCAACAGCTGCCCAACGGCACCCAACAGCCGCCATCGGTCATTAACAGCCACCCAATGGCATCCAACGGCCACCACGGGTCACCAACCACCCAAGGGCTACCATGGGCAACCAATGGCCACCCAACAGCCACCATGGGTCACCACCAGCCACCATAAGTCATTAATAGCCACCCACTGGCATCCAACGGCCACCACAGGTCACCAATGGCCACCATGGGCAACCAACGGCCGCCCAACACAGGTCAACAACGGCCACCCAACGCCACCCAACGGCCACCATAGGCAACCAACAGCCAGCCAATGGCCAACATGGATGACCAACAGCCAACCAACACCACCCAACGGCCACCATGGGTCACCAATGGCCAACATGGGCCACCAACGGCCACCCAATGTCATCCAATGGCCACCACAGGTCACTAATTGCCACCCAATGGCCACCATGGGCAACCAATGGCCACCCAACACCACCCAACAGCCACCATAGGCAACCAACAGCCAACCAACGGTCACCCAACGGCCACCATGGGTCACCGACGGCCACCCAGTGTCATGTAACGGCCACCAGGGGTCACCCACAGCCACCCAATGGCCACCATAGCTCACCAATGGCCACCCAACGGCCACCAAGGGTCACCAACGGCCACCCAATATCATCCAATGGCCACCACAGGTCACCAACAGCCACCAACGGCCACCCAGCACCACCCAACGGCCACCATAGGCAACCAACAGCCACCATGGGTGACCAACAGCCAACTAACGGCCACCCAAGAGCCACCACGGGTCACCAATGGCCACCCAATGTCATCCAATGGCCACCCAAGGGCCACCATGGGCAACCATGAGCAACCAATGGCCACCTAATGGCCCCCATGGGTCACCAACGGCCACCCAACACCACCCAACGGCCACCATGGGTCATTAAAAGCCACCCAATGGCATCCAACGGCCACCACAGGTCACTGACGGCCACCCAATGGCCACCATGGGCAACCAACGGGCAACCAACGCCACCCAACGACCACCATGGGTCACCAACAGCCACCCAGCTCCACCTAACGGCCACCATAGACAACCAACAGCCACCCAACAGCCACACAGGTAACCGACGGCCACCCAATGTCATCGAATGGCCACCATAGGTTATTAACGGTCACCCGATGTCATGTAATGGCCACCGTTGGTCACCAACGGCCACCCAATGTCCACCAACAGCCACCATGGGTCACCAACGGCCACCCAATGGCATCTAACGGCCACCATGGGTCACCAACGGGCACGCAAAGCCCACCATGGGCAACCAATGGCCACTCAATGGCCACCATGGGGGACCAATGGCCACCCAATGGCCACCATGGCCGACCAACAGCCAACCAACAGCCACCTTGGGTCACCAATGGCCACCTAATAGCCACACAGGTCACCGATGGCCAATGTCATATAATGGCCACCATAAGTCACTAACGGCCACCCAATGTCATCCAAGGGCCACCATGGGTCACCAACAGCCACCCAATGGCCACCACGAGCAACCAACTACCACCCAATGGCCACTACAGACAACTAATAGCCACCATGGGCAACCAACTACCACCTAATGGCTACCATGGGCAACCCACAGCCAACACAGACAACCAACAGCCACCCAATGGCCACCATAGGCAACCAATGGCCAACACAGGCAATCAATGGCCACCTCATGACCACCATGGGCAACCAAGAGCCACCCGATGGCCACCAAGGACAACTGATGGCCAACCAAAGGCCACCACAGGCAACCACCGGCCACCTAATGGCCACCACAGGCAACCATTGGCCACTCACTGGCCACCACAGGTGACCACCAGCCACCCAAGAGCCACCATGGCCACCCAACGGCAATCGTGGCCACCCAACGGCCACCATGGGTGACCACCAGCCACCAGAAGCACCCACTGGCCACCACGGAGCCTGAGAGCCACCCATGGGCCACCACAAGGGACCAATGGCCACCAACTGGCCACCGTGGGCACCCACTGGCCACTGCGGGCACCCACTGGCCACATTCTGCAGCCCTAGAGTAGCAGAACAAAATGGCTGCCAAGGCTGACGGTAGCCACCCACAGGAGCCTGGTAGCCCAGCGGGGTTTGGGGATGTGGTGCTGGGCACCCTTGGGTGCCCTAGGAGTTAGTGGCCACCCTGTGAGGGCTGGTAGCCCAACGAATGACCAGACCGGAAAGGGACTGGGGGTAGGGACACCCAACGGGTGGTGGCCAGCCACGGAGATTTAGTAGCCCAGGAGTGACCAGGCTCAGCAGCGACAGGAGGCTGGGCACCCCTGGATGCTGCCGGTTGGGCGGCCACCCAGTGGTTTTGGTAGCCCAAGAGTGGTAGATCACGGGGTGCCAGGCACCCTTGGGTGGTAGCCATTTAAGGAAGGTTGGTAACCCACGGTGACTGGGTACCCATGGGTTACACGGGGGGGGTGGCAACCACCTGAGGTGGTCTGGTAGCCCAGTGATGACCATGCTAGGAGGAGACGGGGCGCTGAGCACCTTTAGCTGTCCCAGAAACTGGTGGCCACACACAGACTTAATAACAGGCGCTCGAGGACGTGCTGTCGGCCACCTGTGGGGGGTAGTCACCAGGCAGAACTCATAGGCCAAGGTTGTGCTGAGAAGCGACGGGGTGCTGGGTGCCCCAGGGGCCAGCAACCCCCAAGAAAAACCGGTAGCCACTCAGAAATACCAGTAGCCCGAGGGGTGTTAGATACAAACTGCTGAGCACCCGCAGCTGGTGGCCACCACCCGCAGCTGGTGGCCACCACCCGCGTCCTCCTCACGTGAAAAGCAACACCCAAGCAGGATGGAAGCCACGAGCCACATGGGGAGATTTGGTAGCCACATGGTGGAGAGCACCCATGGGTGCGGGAGTGGCACCCACCTTCTCCACGTTGGTCCAGAACTGCTTGACCTCCTTGGCGATGGCAGCGGCCACCCGGCGCAGCTTGGCCTGCTCCTCCCGCTTGGCCCGCTCCTCCTTCTGCCGCTGCTCCTCGTGGTGCCGCATCACCATCCGCACCACCTGGGTGGGGGCACCCGTGGGTGGGGGGCACCCGCTGCCCAACCCCCCCAAGATGCCACCACGGCTTCTCCAGGGGATCACTGGCCCCTGATGTCCCTCCAAACCTCCCCCGAGATGCCACTACAGCTTCTCCAGGTGGTTCAGCCTCCCCTGATGTCCCCTCAAACCCCCCTGAGATGCCACCACAGCTTCTCCAGGGGGTTTGAGCTCCCCTAAAGTCCCTCCAAACCCCTTGGAAATGCCACCACGGTTTCTCTAGTGGCCGCTACGGGGTTAAGGCTGCCCTGATATGCCTCCAAACCCCCCTAAGACGCCACCACAGCTTCTCCAGGATGTTCAATGTCCCCCACAGACCCTCCAAACCCCCCTGAGATGCCACCAGAGTTTCCCCAGTGGCTGCTACAGGGTTAATCCTCCCCCAACACCCCTCCAACCCCCCCCCCCGAGACACCACCACAGCTTCTCCAGGTCTGATCTCCCTCAAAGCTCCTCCAAACCCCTCAGAGATACCACCACAGCTTCTCCAGGCAGTTCAGCCTCCCCTGATGTCCCTCCAAACCCCCCTGAGATGCCACCACAGCTTCTCCAAAAGGTTTGACCTCCCCCAACGTCCCTCCAACCCCCCCGAGATGCCACCAGAGCTTCTCCGGTGGCCGCTATGGGGTCGAGCCCCCCCCACCTTGCGGGCCACGCCCCTCTTCCAGCGCCGTTCCTGGGCGAAATCGGCGGCCAACCACTGCATCTCCTCGCAGAGGTAATCCCAGTGAACCTTGGGTCGCGTTGGTTCCGGGACTTTGGGCAAACGCCTCAAGGACCAAAAACCTTCGCGTTTCATCTCCGCCACCCGGTGCTCCACCTCCGCCTCCTGCGCGGCACGGCGGGGGTTAACCGCCCCATGGCGGTGGTGAACCACGCCACGGCGGGGGGTCGCTAGGGGCTGCTCTAGGGTGGGCACAGCCCCAAACGTCCCCCAACCCCCCCGCCACCCCCCAAAGGAGAGCAGAGATGCTCCAGCAACCGCTATGGGGCTGAGCCACACCCCGAGTGCCCCCCAAAACCCTCTAAACCCCCTCCAGATGCCACCAGAGCTTCTCCAGTGGCCGCTATGGGGCTGAGCCCCCCAAGTACCCCCCAGCCCCCCCCCCGATGCCACCAGAGTTTCTCCAGCAGCCGCTATGGGGCTGAGCCCCCCCCCCCCCCCAGAGCTTGTCCAGTGGCTGCTATGGGGCTGAGCCCCCCAAGGACCCCCCCAACCCCCCCTCAGCGGCCGCTATGGGGCTGAGCCCCCTGACCCCAGCCCAGGGGAGGGGCGGCGCTTACGTGCTTGGCCTGCTCGGCAATCTCGGCGTGGGTCTTGTCCCAGAGGCTGGGGGGCTCCGGGGGGCCGGGGGGCCTCGGGGGGGGGGGGGCCGGCGGGGGAGGGGGCGGGGGGCGAGGCGGTGCCGGGGGAGCCCGAGGAGGCGGGGGACACCGGGTTGCTGCCCGTCATTCTGGCCGGAGGGAGCTGGTGGGGGGACAGATGGGTGGGGGGGTCAGGGTTTGGGGGGGGCTCGAGGGGGCTTGGGGGGATTTTGGGAGGGAAGGGGGGTCAGGGATGAGGTTTGGGGGGGTCATGGGGGTGGGGGGAGTCTTGGGGGGGCTAGAAAGGGGTGGGAGGCCCAGATGAATTTAGGGGGGCTATGGGGGGTAAAGGTTAATTTAGGGAGACTATAAAGAGGTTTGGGGGGGCCCAGATTAATTTGGGGGGGCTATGGGGGGTAGGGAGTTACTTGGGGGGGCTATGGGAGATGGAGGTGGTTTGGGGGGGCCAGGTAAGTTTGGGGGGGGGGGGCTATGGGGGCTGGCGATGAGTCTTGGGGGTCTATGGAGAATCAGGGTGGCCCAGATGAATTTGGGGGGGCTGTGGGGGGCAGGGGTTAATTTGGGGGGGCTATAAAGGGTCAGGGGTGGGCTCGGGGGAGGCCCAGATGAATTTGGGGGGGGCTATGGGGCGGTGGGGGTTAATTAGGGGAGGTATAAAGGAGCAGGGATGGGCTTGGGGGCAGGCCAGATGAATTTGGGGGGTCTATGGGGAGGGCGGGGCTTAATTTGGGGGGCTATGGGGGGTGAGGGTGGGTTTGGGGGGGCACAGAGGAGTTTTGGGGGGGGGGCCTCTGGGGGTCGTGGGATGCTGGGGGGGCTGGGTAAATTGGGGGGGTCTCTGGGGCTGTGGGTGAGTTTTGGGGGGCCCCTGGAGGCAGGGGCTGGATTTGGGGGGGGGCAGCGGAGCCTGAGTTTGGGGGGTCCCAAAGCCCCTGGCTCAGTTGGGGGGGGCACTTTGGGGGTGCAGAGCCCCCCCCCCCCCAGGTTTTGGGGGCCCCCCCCTTCCCCCCCCCCCCCCCCCCTGGGGGTGCAGCGGCGGGTGGGGGTGGGGCGGGGGGGGCGGGGGGGCCCCGGGGCCGCCCGCCTGCCCCAGGGCATGCTGGGAAGGGGGGGCCTCATCCTGCGCCGGCGGCCGCCGGGCCGAGCCCTCGTCCAGCTCCTGGGCGCCCGGGCGGCCCAGCCTGCGCTCCGCCGAGCCGCCTGGGGGGGGGGGGGATGGGGGGTGTCAGGGTGGGGGGGGGGGCACCCGTGGGTCCTCCCCCCCCCCCTCCCCAGCACCCCTGGGTGCTCCCGCCCCACCTGTGTGCGCGGGGCCCCCCTCCTCCTCCTCACACTCCACTTCCACGGTGTCGGGGGTGCGGGGGGGGGGCGCTCCTGGAAGGGGGGAGAGGGCGGTGGGTGACCCCCACCCGTGGGTGCTGCCCCCACCCCCCTCCCCGAAACAGCCCCCAGAGGAAGGGAGGCCCCCGCCCCCCCACCCCTGACCCCGGGCGCCCTCTGAACTTTGACCTGAGCTGTTTGGGGGTCCCCTGCCCCACGGCAGGATCCTCAGGGTGCCCCTCACCCCATATGGGGGTCCCCCACCCCAGCGTGAGACCCTCAGGGTGCCCCACATGGGGGTCCCCCGCCCCACTTGGGGGTGCCCTAACCCCACAGTGGGACCCACAGGGTGCCCCACAGCAAGGTCCCTCTGGGTGCCCCACATGGGGGTCCCTCGCCCCATTCAGGGGTCCCCAAGCCCAACACAGGGGTCCCCCACACCAGCGTGGGACCCTCAGGGTGCCCCACATGGGGGTCCCTCGCCCCACTTGGGGGTCCCCAAGCCCCACAGCAACACCCTATGGGTGCCCCACACGAGTGTCCCCCTGCCCCACTTGAGGGGCCCCAAACCCCACAGCGGGACCCTCAGGGTGCCCCACATGGGGCTCCCTCACACCATAGCGGGGTCCTTCACCTCATTTTGGGGTCCCCCAGCCCCACAGTGGGACCCTCAGGGTGCCCCACAGCAGGGTCCCTATAGGTGCTCCTCCGGGTGACCCCCATGGGGGTCCCTCACCCCCACAGCGGGGTCCCCCACCCCACAGCAACACCCTTGGGGTACCCCACAGCGGGGTCCTTATGGGTGCCCCGCTCGGGGTGGGGGGGGGACGACACAGGGACAGAACAGGACCCCCCTCCCCCCCCCCCGTGGTTCCCTCACCCCACACCCGGGTCCCCCTCACCGGTTCCCTGACCCCTTACCGGTCCCCTCCTCCCACACCGGGGTCCCCTCCCCCTCCCCGGCCCTTCCCGCCCTTTCCCTGAGGAGAAGGGGGGGGGGGGAGGCCCCGCGCCGCCGTTACCGATCGCTCCGGGCCGTTCCCGCCGCCGCCTCACCGGGAGAGGGAGCGAAGAGGAACCGGGGAGGGGCGGAGGGAACCCGGGGAGGCGCCTCCCGCTCCGCCTCCGCCTCCCTCACGGAGCCGCCACCATCCGCCGCCGCAAAATGGCCGCCTCCCCCCCCCGTTCCCTTCCCCTTCCCGTTCCCCCCCCCCCCTCCCCCGGCCCCGGGGCCTGGCTCCGCCGCTGCCCGCCCCCCCCTCGCCGCCGCCCCCGGGGCTCACGGGAAATGGAGTCCGCCGCGACGGAGCCAGCGGCAAAATGGCGGCGGCCGCCGCCGCCGCCGCCGCCGCCGCCGACCGCGCGCGCGCTCGGGCCGGCCGAAGGGGGCGGGGCCGCCGCGATCTCGCGAGAGGAAAAAGAGCCCGGCGCCGGGCGGCGCGGCGAGTTCTCGCGAGATTTCCTTCCCCGCCGGCCGCCCCCCCCCCCCCGCGATTCTCGCGAGAGTGCGGGCGAGAGGCGGGAGGAGGAGGGGAAGATGGCGGCGGGCGGTGCGTGGCGGACGGACACGCCCCCTCCCGCCCGAGGGGGCGGGGCCTGGCGGAGGGGGGCGGGGAAACGGCGGCCGATGGCTCCGCCCCCGGGGGGGTGACGTCGCGCCTGCCTCCCTCCCCCCGAGTGACGTCACGGCTCGGGCACGTGGCGGAGAGGCGGCCCCAGGGGCTGATGGGGGGCAGCCATCTTGGGTCAGCCCCGGTGGGTGATGGGAGGGCGGCCATCTTGGGTCAGCCCCAGGTATTCATGGGAGGGCGGCCATGTGGGGTCAGCCCCAGGGGCTGATGGGAGGGCAGCCATCTTGCATCAGCCCTGGTGGCTCAGGGCAGAGCGGCCATCTTGGGTCAGCCCCAGGGGCTCATGGGACAGTGGCCATGTTAGGTCAGCCCCAGTTGTTCATGGAGGCGTGGCCATGTTGTTTCAGCCCCAGGGGCTCATGGTAGGGCAGCCATCTTGGGTCAGACTCGGGGGTTCATGGGAGGGCAGCCATGTTGGGTCAGCCCTGGTGGCTGATGGCAGGGCGGCCATGTTGACCCAATACGCCCACCATCCCCGTGCCCCCTATAGCCCCACCCCCCCCAACGTTACGACACTTTGGGGCACTTTTGACTTTTTTTTTATCTAAAAGGAGCAGAAACGGCATCGAAAAAAAATCCCCGTTTTCACCCCAAAACGTGCGCGAGAGGGGAGGGGCCACCCTGGGGTCGGGCCCGAGGGTCACGAGGGGGGTCCCCATGGGTCACGGGGTGTCCCCAAGGGTCACAGATGTCCCCAGTGACACGAGGGGAACCAGGGTGTCCCCAAGGGAGGGTGACCCTGGGGGCGGGGCGGGGGGGACAAGGCCACTTTGGGGTGGCTCTAAGTGACCCCAGGGGACACGGGTGACACCGCGGTGGCCCAGGAGAGGACGAGGAACAGGGCAACGTCCCCAAGCCTCCCTAGATGCCACCCGCAGTGGCCACCTTGGAGAGGACACCCCACGTCTCCTGGGGACATGGTAGCCCCAGGGTGGCTCTGGGTGGCCCCAGGGCACACAGGTGACACCGTGGTGGCCCAGGAAGGGACAAGGAGCACAGTGATACCTCCGAGCCTCCCTACATGCCACCGCCGGTGGCCACCATGGAGGGGACACCTCACATCTCCTGGGGACATGGTAGCCCCGGGGTGGCTCTAGGTGGCCCCAGTGGCCATGAGTGACACTGTGGTGGCCCAGGAAGAAACAAGGAGCACAGCAATGTCCCCAAGCCTTCCTAGATGCCGCCGCCAGTGGCCACCATGGAGGGGACGCCCCACATCTCCTGCGGACATGGTAGCCCCGGGACGGCTCGAGGTGGCCCCGGGGGACGCAGGTGACCCCGCCAGGGGAGAGGGGCAGGGCCAGGGGGGGTCACAGGAAATAATCGGCCACCGGTTTCTTGGAGGGGATCCCCCGCGTCTCCTGCGGCGCCGCCTCGAAGATGATGAACTCCTTCTGCAGGTGCTCGTCCAGCTCCAAGATGGCCGCCACGTTCCCACACCTGTGGGGCGGAGCATGGGCTTAGGGTGTACTTAGCGTGTTGAGACCCCTACCCCCAACCCCAGCCCAACCAGAGGAGGGGGACGCTCCTGTTCCACTGCCACCGGCAGCCCTCCGCCCCATCCCACCCCCCTGCCTCGCCCCACGTTCCCCTCTTAGCGTGTGCTTAGCATGTGCTTAGCGTGTTCCTGACCTGTAGCAGTAGTTGGGGGCAGACCAGACGGTGAGCACGGTCTCGTTGAAGTGCCACTTGTAGCCCTCCATGACGAGCTGGTGGGCGCGGCAGATCATGTCGATGTCGTTCGAGGCGTTGAACTGGGCCACCACATCGCTGCCGAACAAGTAGCCGGCCCCCCGCGGGGACACGCCCCAGCCCGTCGTGTCTGCCGATGCGTCACACGTGTGTCAGCGGGGGCGGGAGGCGGTCGAGGGGCAACGCGCAGGGGTGACGCGAGCCGAGCGGGCGCGTAGGAGGGGGAGGAGACGCGGCCCGGCGTGGCCAGGAAGTCACACGCGTGTCACGTGGGCCAAATCGGGGTGGGGGGTGGGGACACGTGACCCACACGCGTGTCCACGCGTGGCACTGAATGCGCTCGTAGGGTCACGCGTGTCTCGCAGCCCAACCCAGTGCGGCTGGGGGAGTCACGCGTGCATCGCCCGGAGCCACAGTCAGCGCGCGCATGGGGGAACATGCGGCCCACACGTGTGTCACGTGCGCCGCGGCCGCGAGGTCGCACGCGTGGCGGTGGGGAGGCCACCGGGCCGTGACGTGGGAGGAGTTGGCCTCTCCCCGCCCCTGGCGGGTGATGCCACGGGGCGAAACACGCCCCGACACGGGCTGACACGCGTGCGCGGGGCCTACCCTCGGGGTCGGACCAGAGGAGGTCGCACATGGGGCCGTCGTGGGGCACCTCCTGCTTGCGGTCGATGGTGCGGATCTGGTCCAGCGTCTGGATGGAGGGCGAGAGGCCCCCGTGCACACAGAAGATCTGCGGGGACACGCGCAACCTTAGCGTGTGCAGGGCGGGGGCAACACCCACGCCCCCCCCCACCTCCCGCCGTGAGGCTGGAGGGAGCCTTGGGGCGGGGGGGGGGCAGGGCCCCCACGCAGCTCCCGGGGCCGTCCCGCACGCCTATGTGTCCTTAGCGTGTCCTTTGTGTGTCCTAAACCCATCCCAACGTCCTCATCGCGCCGCCTGTGACGGCACCGGGGCTGCAGAGAACGAAGCTGCTGCCACAGCCGCCCCCTAAAAAACCTTCCCATGATCCCACGTGCGCTTAGCGTGTCCTTAGCATGTCCTAACCCGTCTTTAGCGTGTCCTAGCATGTCCTTAGTGTGTCCTAGCATGCCCACAGAGCGTTCCATGATGGCAACAAGGCCGCAGAGAGTGAAGCCGCCCCTGCGGCCCCGTCACCCGAGGCCTCCCCGTGCCCTTAGCGTGTCCTAGTGTGTCCTTAGCGTGCCCTAGCGTGCCCTTAGGTACCCCAGCGTGCTCAGAGAGCATTTTACGATGGCAACAACGCTGCAAAGAGCAAAGCCGCCCCTGCAGCCTCATCACCCGCAGCCTCCACGTGCCCTTAGCGTGTCCTAGCATGTCCTTAGCACGTCCTAGCGTGTCCTTAGTGTGTCCTAAGGTACCCCAGCGTGCTCGCAGAGCGTTCCACAATGGCAACGAGGCCGCAGAGAGCAAAGCTGCCCCTGCAGGCCCGTCACCCGCAGCCTCCCCATGGCCTTAGCGTGTCCTAGCGTGTCCTTAGCATGTTCTAGCATGTCCTTAGTGTGTCCTAGTGTGTCCTTAGCATGCCCTTAAATACCTCAGCGTGCTCACAGGGCGTTTTACGATGGCAACAAGGCCGCAGAGAGCGAAGCCGCCCCTGCGGCCCCATCACCCGCAGCCTCCCTGCGCCCGTAGCGTGCCCTTAGCGTGTGCGCCACGCGTGGGCGCGCCCACCTTGCCGTCAATGATGGCGGAGAGGCTGAGGTAGTCGAAGATCTCGGTGCAGTAGCGCCAAACGGTGACGGAGCCGTACTTGCGCAAGCACTCGTCATAAAACCCGTAGACTTGGGTGATTTGGCGGCTCTCGTGGTTGCCCCGGATCAGCGTGATGCGGTCGGGATAGCGCACCTGTCGCGTTTCGACAGCTGAGTCCCCGTCGCGACAGCAGGGTCCCCGTCGCGACGCCCTGGGTCTCACCTTGAGGGCCAGCAGCAGCAGGAAGGTCTCGACGCTGTAGAAACCCCGATCCACGAAGTCTCCCATGAACAGGTAGTTGGTCTCGGGGACGTCTCCCCCAACCTGGGGGGCGGGGGGTTGGCACTTAGGGGGCAGTTGGGGGGCACAGGAAGCACTTAGGGGGCACTTGGCGGACACAGAGGGGACACAAGCAGCACTTAGGGGACAGTTGGGGGGCGGGGGGCACTTGGCGGGCACAGGAAGCACTTAGGAGGCAGTTGGCAGGCGGGGGGGCACTTGGAGGGCACAGAGGGGACATAGGAAGCACTTAGGGGGCAGTTGGGGGGCCCAGGGGGCACTTGGGGGGCACAGAGGGGACATAGGAAGCACTTAGGGGGCAGTTGGGGGGCCCAGGGGGTACTTGGGGGGCACAGAAGGGACACTTGGGAGGTGGTTGTGGGGAACAGAGGGCACTTAGGGGGCACAGAAGGGACACTTGGGGGTCGGTTGTGGGGCAGAGCAGGCACTTGGGGGGCAGTAAGCGTGCCCGGCAGCAGTTGCAAGGCATGAAGAAATGGTTGGGAGGCACTTAGGGGGCGGGGAGGGCACTTAGGGAGCAGCTGGGGGGCACAGGAGGCACTTAGGGGGCGGTTGGGGGGTGCTGAGGGGGTGGGGGGCACAGTTAGAGGGCGGGGGGCAGTTAGAGGGTGGTTGGGGGCACTTATGGGGCAAAGGGAGCACTTGGGGGGCAGAGGGAGCACTTGGGGGGCACTTGGGGGTCCGGGGGGGGCACCTGGGGGGCAGCTCACCCTGAAGAGCTCCTTGAGGTCATAGAACTGCCCGTGGATGTCGCCGCACACCTGGGGGGGAGGCAGGGGTCAGAGCCCCCCAAGTGCCCCCAAACACCCCCCAGCCCCCCCAGCCGCCCCCCGCATCCCCCCAGCCCCCCATACCTGCTCCCTAGACCCCTACAGCCGCCCCCCAGCCCCACATAATTACCCCCATACCCACCCCCAGCCCCACATATCCCCCCCAGCCCCCCATATCTGCACCCCGTATCCCCCCTAGACACGCCTATCTGCCCCCAGCCCCCCATAATTGCCCCCACATCCCCCCTAAACCCCCCAGCTGCCCCCCCAGCCCCCCACATCTGCCCCCCAGCCCCACATATCCCCCCTAGACCACCCCAGCCCCCCATATCTGCCCCCCTTGCCGCACATATCCCCCCCAGCCCCCCATAATTGCCCCCCAGCCCCCCATATTTGCCCTCCAGCCCCCCATATTTGCCCCCCAGCCCCCCATATCTGCCCCCCAGCCCCCATCTGCCCCCCAAATTGCCCCCCAGCCTCCCATATCTGCCCCCCAACCCCCCATATCTGCCCCCCAGCCCTGCCCCCCAACTGACGGTGACAGGGGAGTCGACCCGCTGCACGTTGCTCTCCTCCACCAAAATCTCCCTGAGAACAAAGGGGGGGCAATTATTTACCCCCAGGGAGCAACTCATTACCCGGGGGGGGGGCGGGCGGGGGGGCTAATGACCCCCTGACGTCATTAATTACCCCCGGGGGGGGGGGGGGGGAAGGGGTTCGTTACCGGGCTTTGGCGCAGAGGGCCTTGACCTCGCTCTCCTTGATCAGCTCGCAGCGCCGCAGCTGCTCGATCTGACGGTCCAGGTCGCTCAGCTCCCCCATGGCTGCGGCAAAAGCCCCGGGGGCAATTAGCCACCCCCCGGGAGCAACTAACCCCCCCGGGGGCATTAGCCCCCCCCTCGGGGTAATTAGCCCCCCTGGGGGGGTAGGAGCCCACTCAGGGCCTCCCTGCCCCACGGCGGGGGGGGGTAAGGGCCCCACGGCTGCCCCATAGCGTCCTGAATTGCCCCACAGCTGCCCCAGGGGGCTATAACTGCCCCACAGCAGCCCTTAAGTACCCCATGGGAGTCCTGAACTGCCCCACAAGTGCCCCATGAGGATCCCGGACTGCCCCACAAGTGCCCCATGGGGGTCCTGATCTGCCCCACAGGGTCCCGAACTGCCCCATAGGGTCCCAAACTGCCCCACAAGTGCCCCACAGGGTCCTGAACTGCCCCATGGGGCTATAACTGCCCCATAAGGCTCTCAAACTGCCCCACAAGTGCCCCATGCCCATCCTGAACTGCCCCACAGGGTCCCAGACTGCCCCACAGGATCACAAACTGCCCCACAAGTGCCCCATGGGGGTCCTGATTTGCCCCACAACTGCCCCATGGAGCTATAACTACCCCATGGGGGTCCTGAACTGCCCCATGGAGATCTCTAACTGCCCCACAGGGTCCCAAACTGCCCCACAAATGCCCCACGGGATCCCAAATTGCCCCACAGGGTCCCGAACTGCCCCCCAGCCCCCATAACTGCCCCAGAGCAGGCATCTGTGAGCCCCATAGCTGCCCCTGTAGCTCCCCCCAGCCCCCCAAGTGCCCCCACAGCCCCGAGGGCCCCCAGCCCCACACCCCTGCCCCACAACCGCCCCCTCCACCCCCAGCCCCACATAGCAGCCCCCCTGCTGCCCCCCAACTGTTCCCTACAGCCCCATAGCCCCCCCAGCCCCACACCCCTGCCCCCCAAGCTGCCCCATAGCTCCCCCCAGCCCCCCACCTGCCCCATAACCACCCCCTCCACCCCTAAGACCCCGCAGCCGCCCCCCATAACGGCTCCTTACACCCCTAAAGCCCCTCAGCCCCACGGCTGCCCCCCATAGCTGCTCCCTCCACCCCTAAGACCCCCCAGCCCCACACCTGCCCCACAGCCGCCCCCCAACCCCCCACAACCGCCCCCTCCACCCCCAGCCCCACACCGCTGCCCCATAGCTGCCCCCCACAACCGCCCCCTCCACCCCCAAGGGTCCCCAGCCCCACGCCGCTGCCGCACAGCCGCCCATAACCACCCCCTCCACCCCCAGCCCCCCCCCCATAACCGCTCCCTACACCCCTAAAACCCCCCAGCCCCACAGCCGCCCCCCAACCCCCCGCACCCCCTGCCGCCCCCGGCCCCACCGGCCGCGACCCCGCCGCCGCCGCCGCCGCCGCCGCCGCCGCCGCTCTCCCCCGACCGGAACCGGAAACGCGACGCGAAGGGAAGAGGGGGCGGGGAGCCCCGAGCAGGAAGTGACGCAAGCGGGAGCAGCGCCCAAAGCGCCCCGGCCCGGGCGCCGCGGCCCAGACTCCACGTTCCGCCCCCCCCCCCAAAAGCCAGGGGACCCCCCCAAATGTTGGGGTTCCCCCCCCCGATTTTGGCCCCCCCACATGTGCAGCCCCCCCCCACATGTGCAGCCCCCCCCCAGACGCCGCTCTGCTCAGGCCGCCGCCATTTTATTGCCCCGCCGCAGCGGAAAGGGAACGGAGGGGGAGGGGAAAGGGGAGGGGGTGTCCTGGCGCGCAGTGACGCGGCGTGACGCGAGGAGAGGCGGCGTGACGTCAGTAGGCGTGGTTGGAGATGAAGAGGGACTCGCTGGCGGCCGCCCCCGCCGGGCCGCTGGGGGTGTACTTGCCCTGGCAGGCCAGGGAGTTGGCCTGCGGAGAGGGGACGGGGGGCGTTGGGGGGGCGTTGGGGACAGGGGGACATGGGGGGGACGGGGGGACATTGGGGGGGACAGGGGGACATTGGGCGGGTGTTGGGGACAGGGGGACGGGGGGCGTTGAGGACAGGGGGACATGGGGGGGACATTGGGGACGAGGACATTGGGGGGACATGGGGGGACAGGGGGACATTGGGACATGGGGGGACCAGGAGACAGGGGGACATTGGGGGGGACGGGGGGACACTGGGGGGATGGGGGGTGACAGGGGGACATGGGGACATTGGGGGGACGGGGGCGTTGGGGACAGGGGGACATTGGGGGACATTGGGGACAACAGGGGGACATGGGGGCACTGGGGGACACACAGGGACATGGGGGGATGGGGGGACAAGGGGGGACACACGGGGACAGGGGACAAGGGGGGGACATTGGGGGGCGTGGGGGACATGGGAACATGGGGGGGCAGAGGGACACGGGGACAACAGGGGGACATTGGGGACGGACAGGGACAGGGGGATGGGGGGGACACTGGGGACATGGGGGATGGGGCCGTTGGGGACACGGGGGGGCCATTGGGGTGACAGGGGGACATCAGGGACATGGGGACATTGGGGGGGACATGGGGATGACAATGGGGGGACACGGGGGGGCGTTGGGGACACGGGGGGACAGGGAGACATGGGGGGACATCGGGGACACGGGGACGCCCCCCACCCAGCGCCGGGGTGGCAGCCAGGTGCGGGTGACAGTGGTGACACCGCCCGGGGCGGGGGTGGCACCAGCCCAAGGCCATCCCCGTGTCCCCTCCACCCCCCCCGGGGTCCCCGTGTCCCCTCCACCCCCAAGATGTCCTCCAGCTTCTGGACGTCCCCACGGGTGACCCACCACAACCTCCTGGACCTCCTCCTCCTCGCCCCATCCCCTGCTGTCCCCCCCTCCCCCGCTGTCCCCGGGAGGGGACGGCCACCTACCAGGGCCCTCTTGACCGCCTTGGTGTTGTCCCTGTCCCCGTGTCCCCTCCACCCCTCCGACGTCCCCACGGGTGACCCACCACAACCTCTTGGACCTCCTCCTCCTTGCCCCTGTCCTTTCCATGTCCCCGTGTCCCCTCCACCCCTCCGACGTCCCCACGGGTGACCCACCAGAACCACCTCGATGTTCTCCACCTCGCCCCTGTCCCCCCCTCCCCCGCTGTCCCCGGGAGGGGACGGCCACCTACCAGGGCCCTCTTGACGTACTCCTCCTGGGCCGCCTTGGTGTTGTCCCGCCGGCCGGCCCAGGCGCGCAGGGCGGAGGCCTGCAGCGCCCGCCCGTAGGAGAAGGTGAGGGCCCAGGGCCGCGGCAGCGGGCAGCGGTTGATGGCGTTGAGGTTGAGGGAGGCCTCCTCCTCGCTCTGCCCCCCCGACAGGAAGGTGATGCCTGCGGGGGAGGGGCGTCAGCCGGGCGGGGGCACCCCGGGGGGAGGGGGGACAGCGCGGGGACGTGGTCGTGGGGGTGGGGACACCGTGGGGACGGGGAGACCACGGGGACACAGTTATGGGCACGGGGACACCATGGGGACGGGGCTGTGGGGGTGGGGACACCGTGGGGACGGGGACACCACGGGGACGTGGTTGTGGGGGTGGGGATGTAGCTGTGGGGGTGGGGACACCTTGGGGACATAGTTATGGGCATGGGGACTCCACAGGGACATGGCCATGGTGATGGGGACACCTCAGGGACGTAGTTACAGGCATGGGGCCACCGTGGGGACACGGCCACGGGGATGGGGACACCTTGGGGACGTAGTCATGGACATGGGGACACGGCCACGGGGATGGGGACACCTTGGGGACGTAGTCATGGACATGGGGACACGGCCACGGGGATGGGGACACTGTGGGGACGTAGTTACGGGCATGGGGCCACCACGGGGACACGGCCATGGGGACAGGGCCCTGGTGGCACTGACCGGGGACGGCGGGTGGCACGGTGCGGCGCAGGGCGGTGACGGTGGCCATGGCGATCTCCTCAGGGCTGTACTTCTTGGTGCAGGCGTGGCCTGGCGTCACCATGTTGGGCTTCAGCAGGGTCCCCTCCAGGTACACGTGGTGGTCGCTCAGCGCCTTGTAGACGGCTGCCAACACCTGGGGACACGGGGACAGGGGTGGGGACGGGGCGGGGACACGGCGGGGACGCATTGGGGACGCGTTGGGGACGTCACCCACCTTCTCGGTCACGTACTGGCAGTGTTTCAGGTCGTGGTCACCGTCCGGGAGGATCTCGGGCTCCACGATGGGGACGATGCCGTTCTGTGGGGACACGGGGGACGGTGGGGACGGGGACGCCCCACGGCGACCGGGAGGGGACACTGGGACGCAGACACGGTGGTGGGAGGTGGCCCAGGTGCCCCGGGGTGGCAGGAGGGGACGTGGAGGTGCCACCTCGTGGTGTCACCTCGCAGCTCGGAGGCCACCAACTGCCGTAGGGCGCCTGGAGGTGGCACGGGGATGGGGTGGGGGCCCGGGAGGGCGGCGGGGAGGGGACAGGGACCTGCTGGCAGATGCTGGCGTAGCGGGCGAGGACGTTGGCGTTCTCCATCACGGCCAGGCGCGTGGGCGTGTGCTCGGAGATCTTGAGGACGCAGCGCCACTTGGCGAAGTCGGCCCCGTCCTTCTTGTACTGGGCGCAGCGCTCCATCAGCCCATCCAGCCCTGGGGACACGGCGGGGACGTCGGGGACGGGGACACCGGTGGGGCAGGGGGGGGCACCGGGGTGGGGACACTGATGGGGGTTGGGGATGGAACCAGGGGTGGGGACAGCAATGGAGCGGGGGGGGGGGGCACCAGGGGTGGGGACACCGTGGTGGCATCAAGGGTGGGGACACTGACAGGGCAGGAGGGCAGCATGAAGGTTGGGGACACCATGGTGGCATCAGGGGTGGGGACACTGTGGTGACATCGGGGGTGGGGACACTGGCAGGGCAGGAGGGCAGCATGAAGGCTGGGGACGGCATGGTGGCATCAGGGGTGGGGACACTGCGGTGGCATCAGGGATGGGGACAATGACAGGGCTTGTGGGAGACATCAGGGACACCGTGGTGGCATCAGGGGTGGGGACGCAGCCGGAGCCACCCTTGGGGACACGGTTGTCACTCACCCTGGGTCGTGGTCTCGCCGTTGGTGCCAGCCAGGGGCACAACGCCCTTGTCCACCTGGGGGACAGGGACAGGGCCACCAGGGTCAGCAGGGCGCTGGCCTGGTCCCCACCCTGTCCCCACGTCCCCCTCAAGGTCCCCATGTCCCCACGGTGTCCCCCCAATGTCCCCAAGGCGTCCCCACCTCAACACCAATGAGGGCGCCTCATGAAGCCACCTCTGATGTGGTTGACCTGGCTCGAGGAGCACCCAAGCCCCCAACACCCCCGCGTCCCCTCAATGTCCCCAACACCCCGATGTCCCCAAGGCATCTCCATCTCAACACCAACGAGGGCGCCTCATGAAGCCACCTTTGATGTGGTTGACCTGGCTCAAGGAGCAGCCAAGCCCCCAACACCCCCGTGTCCCCCCAACGTCCTCAATGTCCCCAAGGTCCCCATTGTCCCCGATGTCCCCAAGGTGTCCCCACCTCAACACCAACGAGGGCGCCTCATGAAGCCACCTCTGATGTGGCTGACCAGGCTCGAGGAGCACCCAAGCCCCCAACGCCCCCGCGTCCCCCCCAATGTCCCCAACACCCCCGCCATCCCCAAGGCCCCCGCCGTCCCCGTGTCCCCCAGGCGTCCCCGCGATGTCCCCACGGCGTCCCCACCTTGATGCCGACGAGGGCGCCCTTGCCGCGGATGACCTGGGGGAAGGGACGCCCATCGTCCGCCTTCTGGTAGAGCGTCTCGTGGAAGAGGATGACCCCACCGATGCAGTTGTCCACCCGGCTGTCAGCGGTGAAGAGCAGCTGCCGGTACCAGCGCCGGTTCTCCTCCGTGTTCTCCGCCCCCACCGAGCTCAGGCGTTTGGCGATGCTGCCTGCGGCCGTCCCAGTACAAACCAGTCACTCCCAGTTCAGCTCAGTAACCCCAACTGGTCTCCTGGTGCTGCCCCAAGGTGGCCCAGTAGCTCCCAGTGCAGCCCCAGGAGCTCTCAGGACCCCCCCGCGCCACCCTGAAGTTCCCAGATGCTTTGCGATGCTCCCGGCCACCATCCCAGTATAAACCAGTTCAGACCAGTATGGCCCACTGCCTTCCTCATGCTGCCCCACTGCCTCCCAGTCACTCCCAGTGCTGCTCCAGGAGCTCTCAGGACCCCCCCCAGTGCCACCCTGAAGTTCCCAGACACTTTGCGATGCTCCCGGCCACCATCCCAGTATAAACCAGTTCAGACCAGTATGGCCCACTGCCTCCCAGTCACTCCCAGTGCTGCTCCAGGAGCTCTCAGGACCCCCCCAGTGCCACCCTGAAGTTCCCAGACGCTTTGCGATGCTCCCGGCCACCATCCCAGTATAAACCAGTTCAGACCAGTATAGCCCACTGCCCTCCTCATGCTGCCCCAGTGCCTCCCAGTAGCTCCCAGTGCTGCCCCGGGAGTTCTCTGGACCCCCCTGGTGCCACCTCGAGGTGCTCAGTCTCTTCACAATGCTCCCTGCAGCCATCCCCGTTCATCCCAGTATAGCCCAGTATGGCCCACTGCCCTCCTTGTGCTGCCCCAAGGTGTCCCAGTAGCTCCCAGTGCAGCCCCAGGAGCTCTCAGGACCCTCCTTGGGGTGCTCAGCTGCTTCCCCATGCTCCCTGCAGCCATCCCAGTATAAACCAGTTCATCCCAGTATAACCCAGTAACCCCCACTGGTCTCCTGGTGCTGCCCCAGTGCCTCCCAGTAGCTCCCAGTGCAGCCCCAGGAGCTCCCAGGGGTCTCCTGGTGCCACCTTCAAATTCTCAGATGCTTTGCGATGCTGCCTGCAGCCATCCCAGTACAAACCAGCTACTCCCAGTTCAGCTCAGTATATCCCAGTAACCCCCACTGCCCTACTCATGCTGCCCCAGTGCCTCCCAGTAGCTCCCAGTGCAGCTGCAGAAGCTCTCAGGACCCTCCCACTACCACCTCAGGGTTCTCAGGTGCTTCCCCATGCTACCTGCAGCCATCCCAGTACAAACCAGTTCATCCCAGTATAGTCCAGTAACCCTCACTGGTCTCCTGGTGCTGCCCCAGTGCCTTCCAGTAGCTCCCAGTGCCTCCCGGTACCCCCCCCCAGTACCACCTGGGGGCACAGGGGTGCTTGGCCAGCCTCCCTGCAAGCCCCCAGCACCTCCCAGTAGCTCCCAGTACTTCCCAGTCCAGCCCTGGTGTCTCCCAGTAGCTCCCAGTGTCCTCCCAGTGCTGCCCCAGTAGCTCCCAGTGCCCTCCCAGTGCTCTCCTGGCATTACCACAGTAGCTCCCAGTGCTTCCCCTGTAGCTCCCAGTAACTCTTAGTGCCCCCCCCAGTAGCTCCCAGTGCATCCTGATCTCCTCCCAGTGCCTCCCAGTGTGTCCCAGTCCCTTCCCAGTATGCTCCCAGCACCCTCCCAGGACTTCCTAATCCCTTCCTAGTAGTTCCCAGTGCCTCCCAATCCCCTCCCAGTGTCCCCCAATCCCCTCCCAGTGCCTCCCAGTAGCCCCCAGTCCCCTCCCAGTGCCCCCCAATCCCCTCCCAGTGCCTCCCAGTGCCGCCCAGTGCCCCCCAATCCCCTCCCAGTGCCCCCCTGATCCCCTCCCAGTGCCTCCCAGTACCCCCCAATCCCCTCCCAGTGCCTCCCAGTGCCGCCCAATCCCCTCCCAGTGCCGCCCAGTGCCCCCCAATCCCCTCCCAGTGCCCCCCAATCCCCTCCCAGTGCCCCCCCCAATCCCCTCCCACTGCCTCCCAGTACCCCCCAATCCCCTCCCAGTGCCTCCCAGTGCCCCCAGTCACCCACCAGTGGACTCATCGGCGGCCAGGATACCCTTGCCGGGAGCGACGATGCGCTGGGCGATGGACGCCAGCTCCTGCTTCTGCTCCGGGGTCAAAGCTGCTACCGGTGGCGACATGGTGGCGGCGGCTCTAGTGACATCAGCGGCGACATCAATGACATCAGCAGCAATAACACCCTGCGACGTGACCATTCCGCCCGCCCCCATGGCTGCCCCGGGGACGGGGTGGGGGACGGGGGGGACCCCGGAGTCTGGGGGGGACCCTGGAGGTTGAGGGGGGGATGGGACCCCCGCACCCAAGTGGCCAAGGGGGGGACCCCAAAAACGTTGGGGGGGGAAGGGACCCCAGGGGTCTGGGAGATTGGGGGGGCCCCAGGGGTCCAGGAGGGGGCACCCCAAAAAGTTTGGGGGGGGGGGGGGGGAGGAAAAGGGACCCAGGCATCGGGGGGGACGATGGACCCCAAAGGATCCAGGGGGGGAATTTGGGGGGGACCCCAGGGAAATGGGGAGCGAAGTGGGGGGGGGGGGGAGACGGGAGACGGACCCAGGCGTCCGGACGCTGCGAGAGGCAAGCGGGAAATGCGGGGAGGGGACCCACGGGTGCGGGGAGGGAGCAAGGGAGGGACCGGGGCGTCTGGTTGTGTCCCGTCCCATCCCCCCCGCCCCGAACCCCAAGGGCGTTTCAAGGGCAGGGAGAGGAACCCGGGCGGCCGGGAAGGGTCCCCACCCCAACGGGGGACCCATGGGTGCCTCCGTCCCCCAAAGCGACGTTTTTCACCCCAAAATCTGCCCCTTTCACCCCAAAATCTGCCCCCAGGCACCAAAATCTGCCCCTTTCAGCCCCAAATCTGCCCCCAGGCACCCAAATCTCCCCCTTTCACCCCAAAATCTGCTCCTTTCACCCCAAAATCTGCCCCCAGGCACCAAAATCTGCCCCCAGGCACCAAAATCTGCCCCTTTCACCTCAAAATCTGCCCCTTTCACCCCCAAATCTGCCTCCAGGCACCAAAATCTGCCCCTTTTCACCCCAAAATCTGCCCCCAGGCACCAAAATCTGCCCCTTTCAGCCCCAAATTTGCCCCTTTTCACCCCCAAATCCCTCTCCAGGCACCAAAATCTCCCTCCAGGCACCAAAATCTGCTCCTTTTCACCCCATAATTTCTCCCCCCACCCAAAATCTGCCCTTTTTGCCCCCAAATCTGCCTCCAGAGCCCTAAATCTGCCCGTTTCACCCCCAAATCTGGCCCCACACCCAAAATCTCCCTGTTTCACCAAAAAATCTCTCCCTTTCACCTCAAAATCTGACCCTTTCACCCCCAAGTCTCCCCCAAATCTGCCTTTTCTACCTCAAAAACTCCCTTTTTACCTCAAAATCTTCCTCTTGCCCCTCACAACCCGCCCCCCACCCCCAAATCTGCCCCTTTCACCCCAAAACCTCCCTCAAATCTGACTTTTTTATCTCAAAACCCCCCTTTTTTACCTCAAAATCTTCCTCTTGCCCCGCACAACCCGCCCCCACCCCCAATCCCGCCCTTTTTCACCCCAAAATCCCCCTCCCCCCCCCCCACCTGGTCGCGGGGAGCGGCGGAGGCGCGCGCGCGCGGGGCAGGGGCGGGGCAGGGCGCGCCGTGACGTCACGCGCCCCCTCAGCGCGGGGCGGGGCCTTAAAGGGGCAACGCCGCGCTGAGTCACGGTGGGGCCCATCCGGGTGTTTGGGGTGCCGCGGGGGGAGGGGGATCCCAGGAGGATTTCGGGGTGCTGGGGGGGGGGAGGGTCTGGGGAGGGGTTTTGGGGTGCGGGGGGGGTTGGGAGGCCCGGGGGGGGGGGGAACGGGGGATTTGGGGGGGGGGGGGGGGGGGGATTTTGGGGTGCCCGGGGGTTTTGGGGTGCCTGGGGGGAGTGGGGTGATTTTGGGGTGCAGAAGGGGCGGGGGGGGTGGGGTGCTGGGGGGGGTGGAGAGCCGGGGGGGGGGGGTATTGGGGTGCAGGGGCCCGGGGGGGGGGTATTGGGGTGCGGGGGGGGGGGGGTGTCTCACCGTGGGGGGGTCCGGGGGCGGCGCTGGGGGTGCCGGGGGCTCCCCCTTATATAGGGGCTCCCGGGGGGGGGCGGGGGGCCCCCCCCCTTCCCTGACCTTCTCAGGTGACCTCTGCCCTTTCGGCAGCCAAAAATAACCCCCTCCCCCCCGCCCCTCCCCCACCTCCCGCCGCCGGGGGGGAGGGGAAAGGGCCCCCCTCCCCCCTTTACTCATTTTGGGAGGGGGGTTTCAGGGCCCCCCCGCTCCCCCCATCATTTCGGGGACCCCCCTTCGCTGCTTTGGGGGGACCCCCTATTTTGCCCCTCCCCCCATTTTGCCCCTCCCCCCTCATTTTGCCCCTCCCCCCTTACCCCTCCCACCCGTTTGCCTCCCCCCCCATTTTTGGGGCCTCCCCCCCCTTTCGGGGTGCCCCCCCCATTTTTCGCCTCCCCCTCGCCCTTCCCCCCCCCGGGATCCTCGCACCCCCGTCCCCCCCTTTTACCCCTCCCCCCCATTTTGGGGACCCCCCCTATTTTTGGGGACCCCCCCGGCGGGGGGGGCGGTTGCCGTGGCAACAGTGTGTGTTTTCCCCCCCCCGGTCGCCATAGTAACGCGAGGGTTTCCATGGCAACGGGGAGCCCCCCCCCATGCCCCCGGTGGGGGCGGGGAAGGGGGCGGGGCTTAGCGAGGGGCGGGGTTTCGGGGCGCGGAGGACAACACGCCCCGCCCACCCCCGGCAGCGAGGGGCGGGGTTTCCATAAAGACTTCATTAATATTCATGAGCGCGCGGGCGCATGTTTAATGAGCCACGGGCTGAGGCGCGGCCGGCGCCACCTCACTAATATTCAAGCTCCCCCCGCGCACGCGCAGTTGCCGCGGCAACGCTCCCCCACCCCCACCCCCCCAGCAGCGCCGTCGCCACGGCAGCCGCCGCCGCGCTTTTCTATTGGCCGGCAGCGGAGAGACCCCGCCCTTCCCGCTCTACCCGGCAACGCGCCCGCTCCGCCTTTTCCTATTGGCTGCCGCGGCGGCCAATGGGAAGGCGCAGCAGCGCGAATGCGCCCTTGCCCTGCCGTTGCCGTGGCGACGCGGCGGCCGGAGGGGGGGTGGTGCGTATGCAAATGTCCGCAAATCAGCCGGGGGGCGGGGCTTACTGCGTATGAATGAGCTCTGGGAGTAAAGGCGAGAAGCCCGCCCCTCTGCCGGTGAGATGCAAATTTATGCAAAAGAGGGGGGAGGGGCTGAGGGGGGTCGGGCCTGAGGGGAGGCCTCAGGCCTGGGGGGGGGGTGTGTCACCCCCAGACCCCGCCCCTGGAAGCCCCGCCCCTTTAGCCCCCAGGCCCCGCCCGCAGGCCCCGCCCCCCAGGCCCCGCCCCTCGGTCCCCATGGCCCCCCCCGGGGCGGCGCTGGCCGCCGGGCTCCTCTTCTTCCCCGGCCTCTTCCTGCTGGGCAAGGCCGCGCTGCGCCGGCTGGGCTGCCCCGAGCCCCACGCCGCCACCCTGGCCGCCAGGTGCCGCCCCCGCCGCGGGGGGACCGGGACCGGGACCGGGATGGGGACAGGGATGGGGACAAGGATGGGGATGGGTGGGGAGGAGGAGGGGGACAGGGACGGGGACGGGGACGGGGACGGGGACGGGGACAGGGAGGGGATGGGGATGGGGACGGGTGGGGAGGAGGAGGGGGACAGGGCAGGGACAGGGAGGGGACAGGGCTGGAGGTGGCACAAAGACAGGGACAGGGCAGGGATGGGGATGGGGCTGGGGACAGGGACGGGGCTGGGGACAGGGCTGGGGACACTGGGACAAGGCTGGAGGTGGCACAAGGGCAGAGAGGGGACAGGGATGGGGATGGGGACAGGGCTGGAGGTGGCACAAGGACGGGGACAGGGCAGGGATGGGGGCACTGGGACAGGGCTGGAGGTGGCACAGTGACAGGGTTGGGGACAGGGAGGGATGGGGACAGGGATGGGGACAGGGACAGATGTGGCACAAGGACAGGTACAGGGTGGGGATGGGGACACTGGGACAGGGCTGGAGGTGGCACAGGGACAGGGTTGGGGACAGTGACAGGGATGGGGACAGGGAGGGATGGGGACAGGGCTGGAGGTGGCACAAGGGCGGGGGGGGAGCTGAAGGATGGGGACAGCGTGGGGACAAGGACACCGCAGGGAAGGGGACAGGGATGGCCCAGGGACGGGGACGGCGTGGGGACAAGGAGGGGACAGGGATGGCACTGGGACGGGGCTGGAGGTGGCAGCGGGAGGGGGGACGGGGCTGGCGCGGGGACAAGGACGACACGGGGACGGGGATTAGCGTGGCAGATGGACAGCGGCGGTGGCAGCGTGGGGACGAGGGCGGCTTGGGGACGGAGGTGACATCACGGCCGTGTGTCCCCCCCCATGTCCCCAGGCTGGTGTCCTCGGTGCAGGCGGTGATGGCCTCCACGGCTGGCTACATCATCTCCTCCTCCTGCCACCACGACGTCATCAATGACCAGTGAGTGTCCGGCACCCATGGGTGACCCCTCAGACCACCACCCCCCCCAGCACCCATAGGTGCCCACCCCCACCGCGGGGGGAGGGGCGGCCTGGGGGTGGGGGAGGGGGGGATTAAGCGGGAGCAGCTGTGCGGGGGCTCAGCCGGGATTAACCCCGGGCCCCTATGGGGGGGGGAGGGGAGGGGGGGAGGGGCCTGAACCCCTGGGTGCCCCAGATTGGGGGTCCCAAGGGTCCCCAAACTCCTGGGTGTCCCAAATTGGGGGTCCCCAAACTCCTGGGTGCCCCAGATTGGGGGTCCCAAGGGTCCCCAAACTCCTGGGTGTCCCAAATTGGGGGTCCCCAAACTCCTGGGTGCCCCAGATTGGGTGCCCCAAGGGTCCTTGGACACCTGGGTCCCCTCAGTTGGGGTCCCTGAACTCCTGGGTGCCCCAGATTGGGGGTCCCAAGGGTCTCTGAACTCCTGGGTCCCCCGACTTGGGTGTCCCAAGGGTCCCCAAATGCCTGGGTCCCCCAGATTGGGGTCCCCCCTGACTCCCAGGATGCCTGGGTCCCCCAGATTGGGTCCCCCAGGGTCCCCCGCACACCTGAGGGGGTGACCCGAGGTTCCCTGGACGCCCAAGTCCCCTGATGTGTTCCCCCCCCCAGGCACTGGTTGGCAGGGGCGTACCCCCAATTCGCCGTCCCCTACTTCATCTACGATGTCTACGCCATGTTCCTGTGTCACTGGCACCGAGGACGGGTGAAGGGACACGAGATGGCACCTCTGCCGTCCATGCGGGCGGCCGCTGGCGCCTACCTGCGCAAGGACCTCCTGATGGTGCTCCACCACGCCGCCATGGTGCTCGTCTGCTTCCCCGTGGCCACTGTGAGTGGGGGGCGGGGACGCGGAGGGGTTGGGGACACCTCGGGGATGAGGGAAAGGGCTGGGGACACGGGGTTGGCTCAGGAATGTGGGACGGAGGGATGTCACCTTGGGACGGACGTGCTGATGGTCCACCACACCACCGTGGTGTTTGTTGGCTTCTGCATGGGCATGGGGAGCAGGAATGGGGACAGGATCCTCCTGGGGACACCTTGGGGACATGGGGACACCTGGGGGACAGGGAGATGGGGACAGCCCAGGTTGGGCACCCCCGTTCTCTCATCCTCCAATCACCCGTGTCCTTGTGTGACCCATGTGTCCTTATGTCACCCCCTCCCCTCGCGCTCCCCGCCCCCAATGTCCCCACGTGTCCCCCCGTGTCCCCCCCAGCTGTGGCGCCAGGGGAAGGGCGACTTCTTCTTGGGGTGTCTCCTGATGGCCGAGCTCAGCACCCCCTTCGTCTGCCTCGGCAAGGTCCTCATCCTGGTGAGCCTGGACGCCTGGGTCCCCCCCGAGGGCGCGGGGTGGTCGGGGGCTCTCCAACCCCATGGGCCACCAACCCCTGGGTCTCCAGGAGGACATCTGGGGTGGCTGTAGGTCCCTCAACCTCTGGGGTCCCCATAGGGACGTTGGGTGGCCATAGGTCCCCAACCCCTGTGTCCCCAGGAGAACATCTCAGGTGGCCATGGGTCCCTCAAGCCCTGGGCAGATGTGGGGTGGCCACGGGTCCCCAAGCCCTGTGTCCCCAGCAGAACATCTCAGGTGGCCATGGGTCCCTCAGCCCCATCTCCCCCCAACCCCTGGTCGCCTGGGTGCCCCTCACCCTCTGTCTCCTCCCCTCCCCCCAGTACAAGCGCCAACACACGGCTCTCCACAAGCTCAACGGGGTGGCCTTGCTGGTGACCTTCCTCCTCTGCCGCGTCCTCCTCTTCCCCTACCTCTACTGGGCCTACGGGCGCCACCGGGGGCTGCCGCTGCTGCGGGTGCCAGCCGCTCTGCCCCCCGCCTACAACGCCGCTGCTGCCGTCCTCCTGGCCCCCCAGCTCTACTGGTTCGCCCTCATCTGCCGGGGGGCCTGGCGCCTCTTCCGCACCCCCCTGCCCACCCCCCGCCAGCCCCCCTGAGCCCCCCCAGGCACCCCGACACCTCCCCCCCCCCCCCCCACCCTGGAGATCTGGGGGGGCACCCTGGGGGCTCTGTGGGGCACCCTGTGGGGCGCCCTGGGGCTGTCACCATCCCTGGGGGGTCCCCAGAGCAGGGGTGTCCCTGTCCCCAAGGGGGGGGGGTGTCCCCAGGGCAGGGGTGTCCCCAGGGGGTGTCACCCCCCGGGGTGTCCCCAAGGCGGGGGTGTCCCCAGGAGGTGTCACCCCTCAGGGTGTCCGCAGGGCGGGGGTGTCCCCAGGGTGTCCCTGTCCCTAGGGGGTGTCCCCAGGGTGGGGGTGTCCCCAGGGTGTCCCTGTGTCCCCCCCCGGCCGTGGCGGCTGCCCCCACATTAGAGAACTTTGGGTTCATCCCGGCCTCCTCCTTGGGGGGGGCAGGGCCAGGACCCTGGGACAGCGCCCACCAGCGCCAACTGGGGCCCTCCCAGTGCGAACTGGGGCCCTGGACCCCCTTCCAGCACTGACTGGGGCCCCTGCCAGTACAAACCTGATCCCCTGATTCCATCCCGGTACAGACTGGGCCTTGTCCCTGTAGAGACTGGATTCCTTTAAAGTGTCCGAGTACAGACTAGCCTTTCTCCCAGTATAAAGTGGATTCCCTGGCCTCCTCCCAGTACAGACTGAGCCTCCTCCCACGATAAACTGGATCCTTTTAACTCATCCCAGTATAGCCTGGGCCCCTCCCAGTACAAACTGGATCCCTTAAACCCCTCCCAGGACAGACTGGGCCCCTTCCCAGTACAAACTGGATCCCTTTAACCCCTCCCAGTACAGACAGGGCCCCTCCCAGTACAGACTGGATCCCTTAAACCCATCCCAGTACAGCCTGGGGCCCCTCCCAGTACAAACCGGACCCCTTTAAACCCTCCCAGTACAGCCTGGGCTCCCTCCCAGTACAGACTGGATCCCTTAAACCCATCCCAGTACAGCCTGGGGCCCCTCCCAGTACAAACCGGACCCCTTTAAACCCTCCCAGTACAGCCTGGGCTCCCTCCCAGTACAGACTGGATCCCTTAATCCCCTCTCAGTACAGCCTGGGGCCCCTCCCAGTACAAACTGGATCCCTTTAACCCCTTTCAGTACAGACAGGGCACCTCCCAGTAAAAACTGCATCCCTTTAACACCTCCCAGGACAGTCAGGGCACCTCCCAGTACAGACTGGCTCCGTTAAACCCCTCCCAGTACAGCCTGGGCTCCCTCCCAGTACAGACTGGATCCCTTAAACCCATCCCAGTACAGCCTGGGGCCCCTCCCAGTACAAACCGGACCCCTTTAAACCCTCCCAGTACAGCCTGGGCTCCCTCCCAGTACAGACTGGATCCCTTAATCCCCTCTCAGTACAGCCTGGGGCCCCTCCCAGTACAAACTGGATCCCTTTAACCCCTTTCAGTACAGACAGGGCACCTCCCAGTAAAAACTGCATCCCTTTAACACCTCCCAGGACAGTCAGGGCACCTCCCAGTACAGACTGGCTCCGTTAAACCCCTCCCAGTACAGCCTGGGCTCCCTCCCAGTACAGACTGGATCCCTTAAACCCATCCCAGTACAGCCTGGGGCCCCTCCCAGTACAAACCGGACCCCTTTAAACCCTCCCAGTACAGCCTGGGCTCCCTCCCAGTACAGACTGGATCCCTTAATCCCTTCCCAATACAGCCTGGGACCCCTCCCAGTAAAATCTGCATCCCCCAGCCCCCTCCCAGTGCAGCCTGGGCCCCTCCCAGTACAAACTGGATCCCTTAAACCCCTCGGGGAGGTTCTGAGGCGCGGGGCCACCACCCTGGGGACGTTCTGAGGGGTTCCACCTCCTCACCCCCCCGCAGGGCTCTGCCAGCCCTCGGCTCACTCTGTGCTCGCCATCGCAACCCCCCCCCCGCTGCCCGGTGAGCGACGCCGGAGGACCGGGTGCTCCCTTCCCTAGGATCAGCGCTTGCCCGGCCATCCTGATGGAAGCCAGCGAGGGCTGACGGGGCCGCAGAGCCACCTGCACGCTGCCTTTGTCCCCCCGGAGCCGGTGTGGAGCCCTGGCCCCTTAAAGGCCGCCCCCGGGATGGGTGCCTCCTGTCATAGTGATGGCCCTCACGGACCCACCGCCACCCTCAAAATCTCGCAGGTTTTAACCCAGTCTTCCCCAGTTTTCTTTATTTTCCCGCTTGCGGAACAAGCGATCTCCACCTCGTATCGATCCAGGGTGTGTCATGAGGAAGCAAGAATATGGAGGAAAAGCAAGACCCTTTCTATCAGCCACCAGAGCCTCTCTTCAATCACCCTCGTCCATCTGCCATTCCTCTCACCAGTCACCCCAGGCCTCACTCCCGTTAACATCGAAGCTTTTCCCGCTCAGGATGGAGCTGAATGTCTCCGCATCGATTCCCATCTGCACTCCTTGGGGAAGCGGCTGCATGCAGACCCAGCATTTCTCTTCGTTAACAAGAACAGAACAAAAAAAAGTAAAAAAGAGACCAATAGTTCAGTAGAGAATAAACTCTCTAAAAGTCTAAGTTGCCACCACTAAATTCCACTTCTTTTGAGTGGAAAATCCTCAGGGAGGTGTGGCAATAAATGAGATTGTGTTTGATGTTGACGAGACACAGCTGCGCCCTTGAGCCTTGTTAAAAACAACTTCACAGCAAAAAAATAAGGCTGAGATTGGATACAGCCCTGAACGAAGAACTCCCATGCACCAGCTTGAAGAACCAATAATGCTGAAGAGACGTGTGGACGAAAGACAGTAGCCAATGAAACAGGTTTTGCTTGGTCGTGAGCACTAGATCATAATATAAAAGGGATAGATTGTAAAAATAAAGGGTCTTCGCTTGCCTTCGCCTGAACTCATATGCGGACTCGGTCTCTCATTGCCTTCGTTCCTCCACCTCAGGGAAGTTCTATGGCACGGGTCCACAACAGTGGGGATGTTCTGATGGGTTTCACCACCACGGGGAGGTTCTAAGGCGCGGGGCCACCACTGTGGGCATGTTCTGATGGGTTCCACTGCCACAGGGAGGTTCTAAAGCACGGGGTCACTGCTACGGGAACGGTCTGATTAATGCATATATTCTCTAATGACTTGTTCAAACTTCACAGGTTCTTTTCTCTTTCTCTTTCGCCCACCTACTGCCGTTCTTCTCTCCCTTGCCCTCACAGTAGGAAACTGAAAGTACAGACTTGGGAAATCTCCTTATCTTTATTGTAATCCCAGCCTTGAACTTTCCCTTGAAACATTCTCTTGGAGTTTCCTTGTGGTGATCTGGAGCTGTGAGCACCTTTGACTCATGCAGCACCCTCTCTACAGAAGAAGGATCCTGTCCTGCCCTGCCAGTTGTCCTCCTCCCACACGCAGATTCTCATAAAAGCGCCATGGGCAGCTCTCCTGTCAGGCTTAGCCATCCTTCCCAGGAGCCCAGCCCAGCTCAGCAGCAGAGGCCTAGACCAAGGCACTACTTTGCCCCTCTGGGCTCCCTCCAGGTGTCCCTGGGGCTCCAGGGGAACCTGCTGTGAAACAGGCTGAAGCAACCACTGATGTTCCGTCTCTCAGCTGCGGAGAGACACTTCTTTCCAGCACTATTTCATGTATCAGAAGATGAGGCTTCAGAATCCTATTTTCTTGTCCCAGCATTAGGCAGGCCACACAGACAAGGACAGGGTGTAATCTCTTTTATCCCTCCTGCTGATGGAAGCGATTCAGCTCAGTCAGTTGAGGCATCTCATTCTCAAAAGCACAGGTGACGGTGGTCCCCTTGCCTTAGTTCAGATGGGCACAAAATAGGCACCTGCTGCTTGGGAGCCACTTGTCTCAGCTCCCGTGATAATTACTGGAGATGGAGGCCAGGAGTGAGGTGTTCAGATGCAAACACCTGGTGACATTTAAGGTGCCAGAGCTGGTTCAAGAGACATGGCGGTGAATACATGTATCCGCTCTGAGAGACAGGGTGGTATCTGAGGCATCATTTCTGAGCAGGAGGATGATTTCCTTTGAACAACTGAGATGACAGCAGATGCACACGTTTAGGACAAGAGAATCTTTCTCTATTTGTTATTTTCTGGGCAGCCTGCACAGATCAGCTGATCAAATGGACTCATGGACCACAGGGAGAGCTAAGTCTCTGATCTCCATTAGCTGTACTTCCTAGAGCTCTCCTGACTATCATGAGAGTTGTCTCGTTTCATCCCCACATTGCCTAACAGATTTCAGGACGGTTACTCAATTTAATGGCCAAAGAAAGGCCTGTAGTGTTATGTGAGGTGCCAAGGCTTTCACAGACAGCTACATGCAGCTGGCAGGGACAGCACTGGTCCTGCACAGGAAAGCTGCCCCCCTTCAAAGCGTGTGTGTGACACACAGCCCAGACAGCACTGCCTTCGTGCAAGCCACCGATTGCCACCACTGCCCTGCAGCAAGGTCTGTCCCTGCTCTAGCCAGTAAATGTAGGACAGTGCAGGAATAGGAAGCACATCGCACTGGGGTCTCCACTCATCTGCCTACACTCTCAAGCTGCTGGTTTTCCTCTCCGCCACCCTTTACTCACCCCCTTGATGGTACAGGCAAGGAACAGAGCAGCAATGTTCACAGTGTGCCTGTCAGCAGCACCTTGTTCTTGCTGGAGATCAGCTTCATCTCTGCCGAACACCCTCAGGAGCAGCGTAGACACCACTGACAGCAGTCAGTGGTCCTCAGAGAGGGTCTCCTGGTCATAGAAACTAAACCCCTGTTGCTGGTACTAGCTGTGCAACCAATTGCTGACCCACAGGATCTGTCCAGTCCTCAAGCCTCTCCCGCTCCCCAGCAGGACTGAGGAGAACACTGCCCGTGCCACCATGCCCATCACCCCCAGAGCCATGCAGTCACACTCAATCCTTTGCAGGTTTGGCTGTGTCATTGGTGCCTACAGGGAAGAGCAGCACGGGGCAATAGTCCAAGGTTTGGAAAAACTTTAGCAGCCTCTCAAGACTGCACCTTTTGATCAAGGACAGTGGCCAGTGCTCGTTAGAAGATGCTCGAGGTTAGTAGCAGCTTGTTGGAGTCAAGGAATCCTGTAGCCACCCTTACCTGGCAGCAAAAGGCACCCTCAGCTTCCTCAGAGGGTCCCTAGGAGTCCACCAAAGATCTTAGTCATTTTCAGGACACTCTTGGACAGAAGCCCTTAGGAAGTTAATGGGAATTCATTGTTCATCCCAATGTGAGCAGAAGGTTAGTCTAAAGACCTCCCAAGGTCCCATCCAACCTGAATGGTTCGGTGATTCTGTTGTCTCTGATGACAGCTACCGCGACTCTTGCAGTCATGGATTCCCTCTCTGCATGTGGGTTAGCCCCAAGCATGGCATTCCCAGAGCCAGCCTCTCCTCGTGGTGTGCTATTGCCTCTTAGGCCTGAAACATCCTAGGTTCCAGGTTCAATTGTGAATGACGTCATGTTCAGACTGGACCCTCCTCACAGCCTGCAACCCTTGTGCATGACAGCATGGTAACTAGTGAGAGTGACACATGCAGAAAGCCAAGTGGAGGGGGCTGTGAAAGCCCTTGGCGTGTTTCCTTAAGGAGGATGGCCAAGCCCTGACCCCAGGACCCTAGGAATGGGGATCCTTTCCTTCATGGGTGTCTCAGGGCTCTTGCTAGGGGCAGAGAGATGTGAGGGTGTGTGATGCCGAGTGCAGGTCAGTGCTAGGACACCTCCCCAGGTTCTGTCAGGGGTGAGGAGGCAACAAAGTACGGGGGTTGCAAGGAACTGGTGTCCTCACATGGGCCTCAGCCCAAGAGTCAGCAGCCCTAGCCAAGAGAACAAGGACCTCAGTTACTGGGTCCCAGCCCTACCAAAGCCCTTGGCTTTCCCCACCACAGGCTGTCCTACACTGTCCTCTGTCTGTGCCCGGGCATTCCCTTTCTCCTAGGGGATGCACACCACATGGAAATGTCTGTCATCCCTGATTTGCAGAAGAGGAGTCTTCCGTCCTGATATCTTCCCAGGACAAACCTCCTCCTCTTCCCCATCCACACACATCAACCGCTTTCCATTTCTGGTCTTAGATATGCTTAAGGACTTGCTAAAGCCATCAGCCACCTCCTTGTTTCTCTCTGACATCTCTCCACCCTCTCTCTGAGACCTACGCACAGCCGGTCAGTGTTGCTTACAGCCACTCACTCTTCAGAAGTGGCCTTAAGCTTCCTGGATCTTCCTGGTGCTTGTTAACTATCTTCCTGGCTCCCTCCAGAGCCCATGGCAAACTTTGTTGTCTATAACAGGGCTTTTACGACCATTCGTTATGAAATCTTTGTCTTTTTAGGATCTTCTGTGCAGAAAGAGTAGCCATAGAGAAGTACCAGATACACCAACAGAGATGCCAGTAAGAACCAGCTGAGCAACACCCAAGGCTGGGACTTCCTGGCACGGAGTCTCTCCTGCTTGTCACCTTTTCTCATGGAAGAAACAGGAAAACTGTCCATGCCATGGAGCTCTGCAGAAGGAAAATGGAGCTGTACCTAGCACCAGGTGACACAAGTGGGATCAGCAGGGAGAGACGACTTCTGTAGGGAAGCCTTACCAAGGCAGTACCCTGGCTTCATCCAGATAAAAAATGGAGACCAGGCAGTGTGCTGACGTGATGGGGGAAAGTGTCCTGGGGTAAAAGAGTGTGGATGAGAGGAGGTTGGAGAGACTTGGTTTGCAGAGATTTGAGGGAGTACTTTCCAGGTCTGAGCAGCCTGAGCTTTGGAGACGAGGAAAAACAAAGAAGCTCTCAAGGATGTTTTGGAATTAGTGGTACTGTCCCTAACAGCAGTAACAGGACAGTGCTGTAAGGGAACTCCTTCGTATTCTCAATGATGAACTGAAGCTCTTCCATTTCATCTTTACTTGACAAAATAGCTACAAGTTCTCCGTGATTAGCCTCTGCTATGCAAGTCTTAGAACAGTGCTTTTTCTCTCACTGCTAACTCTCTGTCATTATTTAATGCTTACAGCACTTAGGCAGAATTGCCCTTAAATCATCTCTGCTCCATCTGTTTCTCACAGTTTCCATCAGGACGGGGAGGTGGAATGGGGGAGTTGTTTTGGTTTTAGCCAAAGGCATCCAAGGGACAGATCCCAGGTTAGTGAAAAGGCACAAAGGAAGGCACAACCTTGATGTGGAGCACACCGCCACGACACTGTTACCTGCCTTTCCAGTCTCTGAAGTCCTAACTGTGCAGCAGGGCGCCTGGAAGCTCTGAGCTCCCTGCCTTTGTCCTGCATTTCGGCATGTAAAATGAAACTAACCTAGTCATCAAGTTGGTTCTGAGTCTCTTCGGAGCCTAAGGCACCGCATGGTTAAGGAGATTGGCCAGGACACCTCTTCATAGAGGAATCACGCTTCTGTGGACAAAAGCGTAGCTGTTCCCAGGAATCCCAGGTGGCATGGCGTGAAGCTCCCGGGAGGAACTTGGTGGCTGTTGCCTCTGACGTACTATCTGACACCAGAGAAGAGCTTGGCTCCACCATCTCTCCAGGTAGGTGTCACCTGTGCTGCCCTGTGCTGTCCTTCAGCAGACTAAAGAGGTCCAGGTGCCTCCACCTCTCCACACAGCTCATGTGCTTTAGGCCCCAAAGCCCATCATGACAGACCTCCTCTGGACCTTCTCCGGTTTCACCATCCTCCTTTCAAAATGGTAACCCCACGGGGTCCTATGGCATAAGTTTTATTCAGGTAGAATAATAATTTTGACAGAGTTCAATGAATTCGATGGAATTCAACAAAGTTTAAGAGTGGTTGCTCAAGGTTCAATAACTTTGATGACAAGGTTTACTCTACTAATTACTGCATGGAAGAAACACACAAAGGAAACTTGAGTTACAGGCGAGCTCAAATGATTCACAGAGAGACCAGGGATACAAAAGGGTAAGGAGGACCCTCCCCTTGGGTTACGAGGTTCAGAGTAGACGTCTTTACTTTCTAAACTCCTGATGGAGCTTAGGTGCAGCTAGGTCCAATCTTAATCTCGGACTTGGAAAACGATTTATGCCTAAAAGGTTATGGATACTGATATATGTCTAAGGCTAAATTTTTCAATTCAGCATGCAACCAAAGGTGCCAAGGCAAAACCAAAGTTACCATGCTACACGGTTATGCACGATATCAGTCTCTTACCAAAGATCTGTTGTTGGTTAAATGTCTCTCTGCCTCGAGGAGCAACCTTGAGAGGTGTCCCAGCGCAAGCGGAGATCACCGCCAGGCACCCACGCTGCCTAGCAGGGAGAGCTCAAAGAAGGCTCACTGAGGCTGTCGTATTTATAGGATAAAGTGGTTGGCTTGCACTCAAATTACATGCGATAGGAAAGGTGTGCAGGAGGCTCCTTGTACCCCCAGTTTCTTTGTTCCTTGATAACTGAGTCTTGGAATAGCCACCCACTATTCCCGTGTCAGTCGCATGATTGCTGTTCCAAGCTCATACACATCATGTACCACTCGGCTCCTTTGTGGGTTTTCAGAGAACAGATAGAAACTAGAGTTCATGGCCTGGCTACGGCTCACGCCTTTACCTCTTCTGAAGCCTGTACCAAACCACTGCTAGTTTGGTTAAGAGGTCGAGTGCATCCATCACAACTGGCTGCACGCAGGCCACATAAGGATTTTTCCTATGTGCAAGCAAAGCAAAGCATGGTCAGTTTTCATAAACAATAAAACACACTCTGTAACCACAGGCTAAGTACAAGCTGTCTCTAAGGAGGCTGCCTTTCTACAAGGGATAATCTTATGAGAAATGTTTTAGATAGTTACAAAAAGATAGATAGGAAAACAACTAAAGTGTCGGCTAAAGAGACAATGAGACTACTGAAAGACAGGCAAGCTTTGAACTCCCTGAAGCTCAAAGCAGCAGCTGGGTAGGTGAGAGGTATCTGAATGAACAAAGAATAATGGGAGGGGAAAATTAGAGACTAATGGAACTGGCCTTTGTCTAGAGAGTCTGCATCTGCAAAGATGAAATGGTCCTCATATCAGGACAGGTACAAATATATGAAAGATTAGAGAAATGAAATACTCCGTGTAACAGGCAGAGGAGTGATGATGAAGTTACAGGTGAAGATCAATATTTCTTTCAAACATCCCTTTTGAAAGGTCATGGGATTGGTAGAGGTCTCTTGTGAGTGAGGACAAGCAAATGGTGCACCCGTCTTTGAAAGAGGCCAAAAGTGCAACCCAGGGAACCCCAGGCTGTACAAGCTCACTTTGGTGAGGAGTAAACCATTGAATGAGTGCTTTTGGGTGACATTCCTGGGCGCCCAAAAGAGAAGAGCATCGTCGTGGACTTCCCAAGGGTAAATCATGCCTCGCCAACCTCGTTGCCTTCATGATGAAGTAGCTTCGTTTGTGCATGAGGGGACATCAGGTGATGTCATTTAACTGCACTTCAGCAAGCCTTTTGCAAGGTCTCCCTCAATGTTCTTGTACCCAAGTTAGGTCATCACATTCCGGATGCACAGACAAACAGATGGGCAAAACACTGCTTGGATGAAGAGGCTGAGAGCAGTGGTGAAGGGGCCAGACTCTACCTGGAGGCCAGGGGACATACTGGGGTTTGGTGAGGTGGCACAGGGGACTCTCCTGAGCCCCTGCAGTTAAACTGCAGTTTAACACCCGTATCCATGACCCAGAGGAGGGAACCCTCACCACTTTTTCAATTTCATTTTTCAACTTGGGAGGACCATTCCTGTGCCTTAGGTGTGCCTTTCAGAGGAAACTTGAGAGGTGGGAGGACTGTCCTGTGGGGACATTCATGAAACAGAAGAAGGACAAAGGCCAGGTCCTGCGCCTGGGACAGACTGGTTGGGGCCTGGAGCACATTATGGAGAAGGAGAGGCTGAGAGAGCTGGGTTTTTGCAAAATCCCTCGGATTTCCTCCCCACATCAGGATTGCTGCATCCAGTATGGGGCTTCCCAGCACAAGAATGAATCTGACAGAGAGGCTTATCACTGAGCCCTAGAGGAAGATGGGGGTGACCATGCTGCAAAGGTCCCTGCTTAGGGTTGGGGTGTACGGTCAGACATAGAAAAGGCTGGTGTGTGGGACTGATCCAGGACAGTTTTCCCAGGGCAGCTTCCCCAGGATGTCCAGGGAACATGGCAAAGACCTGGCCCCTCTCCTCTGCACTTTCCGTGCCATGCTTCCTTCACCATGATGCCTGACTCTGCACTGTCAGCATCCTGCTGGCTGCCCCCACCCTGCACACTTACACAGCTTAGCTCTGCACTGGTGCTTTCCTCTCCCAGGCACTTCCCAGCCCTGTCCAGCTCAGCCCCTCCCCAGCTCTCCCCCCCTCCCCTGCCCTCTCCCCAGCCCAGCCCAGCAGAGCAGCCCAGCCTGGGCTGGTTCGGTGGCAGTGCCCACCGCAGGGTGCTGCAGAGCACTGGGCACTCACCCCACAGCCCCAGTCCCTCTGAAGGGCACAGCAGCTGCTGGGGGTGAGAGCGGAGGGGGTTCAGTCTCCCCATCAGCCCCAGGGATGGTGCTGACCTCAAGGGCATGAGAAAAAGGAGGCCAGGCACTCTCTGGCTCTCCTGAATTCATACTGTAGGTGATGCCCACTGCTGACTGAATTTGCCCCCTCCTCTGCTCCCACCAGCCCCACACCCCAGGACAATGTGACAGTCCTGGCCCTGGGCCTCCTCAGGCAGCTCCTGCATCTCTCCAGGCTCCCTTCCCTGTTCCTGCTGGGTCCCCACTGACAGAGTCCTTGTTCGTGGATACATTGATTTAATGCTTTGCTTTTGGGGGACTTCACCTTTGAGGGTGTTTCACCTTCTGAGCCTCCTTTCATTACAACCCGAAGGCACGTTGAGAGTCCCCATCCTCTCCTCTCCTCACGCCTCCAAATTCATTTCCAGGGAGCCTGGCATATGTCATCACTTCTGTCACAGAAGAAAAAAATCTGAGAAGAGAAAGGAAGCTCATAGACCATCTACCCTGCCACTGTTGTTTTCTTCAACCCAGTGCCCCAGGCAGCTGCTGCCATGTGGACGCAACCTCTGCTGCTCAGGAGGGCAGTGCCCTGGCAGCAGGGCACTGTCCAGGGGCATCTCTGCGCCTGCAGGGGCTGAGGAGCAGCTCAGACAAGTGCTAATGAGAACTGGGGTCTCCGTGCCTTTTCCACAAGGGAGAGAGAAATTCCCATCTCCCACTGCCCACCCAGCAAACCAAGAGGAGAAAATTCAAAGCAAAGACTCCTTCTCCTTCAGGTAAATGCTGCCTCAATGTCCTTCTTCAGAAGGACCCTCTGCAAATGTCCTGGGGGTGATCTGGAGCTGTGAGCAGCCCTCAGCCACACAGCAACCTGTTGACAGCAGGAAGATCCTGACCTACCTTGCCAATGGCTGCTCCTTCCACCCACAGCTTCTCCCCACAGCGCCATGGGCAGCTCCCTGGGCAGGCTGAGTGCTGACCCTGGCAGGCGGCAGGGTCCCTGCCCCAGCACAGAATGACTGCTCTGGAGGACACCCCTCTCCACTGCACCAACCATGGGATGTGCCAGCTCTAGGAGATCCCTCCAGGATACTCAAGTGCATTGCCCTGCAGCCAGAGCCTTACCGTGTCAAGGGCTGTGGAGATTTCTGCTCCAGTGAGCTCTGTGCACCTTCCCACTCACGTCTGCCTTTAACCTCTCTCTAGCTGGCTCCTCACCCCTCGGTGCCTGCAGGCAGTGCCCTCAGCCCTGCTGCGCTTTGCAGAGGAGCTGCTCCTGGGCAGAGCTGTCTCTCTGCAGGGCTGCCCACTTGCCAGGAGCTCCCTCCAGCCCAGGAGCCCAGCCCAGCTCAGCAGCAGAGGCCCAGCCCAAGGCAGCGCTTTCTCTGCCCCTCTGGGCTCCCTCCAGGTGTCCCTGGGGCTCCAGGGGAACCTGCTCTGAAACAGAATGAAGGAATCACTCATGTTCCCCCTCTCAGCTGGGGAGAGACACTCCTTTCCAGCTGTGTCATTTCTGTCAGAGTTAGGTCTAAGAATCGCCTTCTTTTGTTCGGGTATGAGACCAGTCACCCAGACAGGGACAGGGCAGCTGCTCACTTTAATGGCCAAATACCGGCCTGTGGTGCTAGCTCAGATGCCAAAGGTGCCCAGCACAAGGACATCTGACGAGGGCATCTTAGGACCTATCGGACAGCAATCCCCGTTCAGAGCTGGTCACTAACAGACACTTCTAATGGCATCTCAGACAGATTTGGGGCTTAGGAGCAAGCTACTGAATGCCACCACTGCAGGGAAGCAGTGCCTGTCCCACGTCTAGCTGTTAGATGCATGGGGCAGTGCATGAGTACGAGGCACACCACAGCAGGGTCTCCACTCATGTGCCAACACTTTCAAATGCTGCTGAATCTTCTTACCCCCATCCTTTGTTCACCTCCTTGATGGTACAATCAAGGAACAGGTGAATGATTTTCACAGCGTGCCTGAATAACAGGATATCCATAGTCAAGGATATTTTCAGCAGCAACCTGTCCTTCTTGGCGATCAGCTTCACCTCCACCACAGCCTCTCTGGGCTGCAGTGACATTGCAGACAGCAAAGCCCTCTCCTGCCAGGGCCGCACAGTCCAAACCTGTTTCTCTCTGGCATTGGGGAGCACAGGGTTTGCTCACCTTGTGGGCCCCTCATTTCATCCTCACATTGCCATCTGCCATCCACGCCAGCATGTCTCTGCTCTGAAGCAAAGTCTTTGCTTGCACAGGATCTTGGGCGCAAGATCTGTGACAAGTCTGAGGTTGGCCCTGGTGGCACCAAGCTGAGGGGCTGCAGCCCAGATGTGCACCAATGGCCTCAGCCTGGGGCACAGACAGGAGGAGCTGGAGCCCTTTGTGCTGTCACAGAGCTGTGACATTGATGTAAATACCTGCTGAGGTGTGGTGGGGCAGGTCAGAAAGCTTGAGGTGCTGTGATGGATGGATACAGGCTATTCAGAGTAGAGAGGTGGGGAAGATCAGGAGGGGGATGCCCTCAGTGGGAGGGAGCTGCCTGGATGGATGGAGGTCCTCTATGGGATGGGCAGCAGATTGGGTGAGCTCTTGTGGGTGGGGGTCACAGCAGAGACCAGTTAGGGAGACATTGTGGTAGGAGCTAAATAGCTGGAAGCAGGTGAGAAAGAGGAGAAAGTCTTACTTAAGCAATGGGAGGAAGACCATTGACCCCACATCACCCCCGGGGACTCTAATCGCCCTGACGCTCACGAGAAGGCGAAACTGCAGGGTGCAAACTGTCCCAGAGGTTTCTTCTGGTTCCTGGGGCCAGCTTCTTAGCCCAGCTGCCAGATGTGCCAACAGAGGTGATGCTCACCTGGATCTGGTACTTGCAAACAGGGAACAGTGGATCAGGGATGTGAAATCCAGTGTCAGTCTGACCTGAGCTACGCTGTGGGCATACTGGTCTCCAGCCACAGCCATGGGCACAGCCATGCCTGGCCACGGACCTCGTTGGGTCTGACTCGCAGACTCACTTCCCAGCTTGAACCATTATGGATGCACAAAGGCACAACACCCTGTCCCTCCAAGTGCCAGGCTCCGGCCGATACACAAAGGCCCAGCACAGCCATGGCACCGCAGTGCTTGTAGAACCAGGCCCTGGAGGTGCTCACCAGGCCAGGGCCAAAGGTGGGCAGCTGGAGGGGAGTCCCTTGAACGCTTTCAAACAATCAAGGCTTGTAGCAAAATTAACCTGAATTATACCAGTGAAATTCAGCCGTATACGGACTGAAAAAGACTTCCACTTTCCTTCTTGTTTTCTTCTCATCACTTGGCTGTATTTCAGAGGACAGCAAATTGAAGAAGGTGATGCTTCTGGGTGCCAATGAGTGAAAGCGGGGCAGTGAGGCAACACACGCAAAATGATGGAAAAGTTTTGCTAGGTCAAAGCTCTTCTCTTCAAATCTTTGAAGCCTGAAATCCGCAGCAGAGAACCTTCCTTTCTGCAATTACGTTGAGATTCCCCCAGCTGTCTTGGCTGTGTCCCCTCCCAACTTCTTGCCCACTCCCAGTCTACTCATTGGCAGGGCAGCCTGGGAAACAGAAAAGGCCTTGACCCAGTGTCAGCACAGTTCAGCAATCGCTAAACCATCGTTGCGTTATCAATCTGTTTTCATCACCAAGCCAAAACATACAATCTTATGAGATACTATGATTAATTAACTCTATCCCAACCAAAACCAGTGGAGGACCAAAAGGGGAGGTGCTCCCAATATCTGTCTTCAGGGAGCTGGTCAAATGCCTTGTCTCTGATTCTCTAACTGTGGCTTAGATGCCTGGCTCCTCTTTAGAGCCTTTTCATGAATACCAACATTTAGGGAGCAACCTGGTCTGACCTCAGAGCTGGCCTTGCTTGGAGCTGCACAGTGGACTAGAGATCGCTTGAGCTGCTTTCTTCTCTGAATCTTCCCCTGAGCCTGATAGAGACACCCTCACCTTCAACTGAATCCCTTCTTCTAGGGCATACTGCAAGGCACAGGCTGCTGGTGGAAGCGTGGGTGGGAAAGGGAGTGCTGGGGTCTCCAGCCTGGCCTCCTGCCCAAAGGGTAACTACCACAAAGCCTGCGGTCAGGCTGGTGGCACATTTTTGAGCTGAGACCTGAAAACCTCCCAGGGTGGGGATCACAGAGGCACTCTGGGTGTCCTGCTGCAGTGCAGCACCACACTCCTAGGTTTTTTATTACTTTTCCTGTTGCCCTGTGTGAATCTCCCAAGAGGCAGTTTGGGGCTGTTGCCCATGCCATACCATTTCTGACAGCACAAGAGGGGTTTTTTCTATCATCTCTCCAGGCAGACGTAGGGTGCTGTTGAGTTTTCCTCAGCACGCCCTTCAGCAGCAGGCTCAAGAGGTTCCGTTCCCTCACTGTCTCCACACAGCTCATGTAATTAGGCCCCTAACACCATCCCTGTTGCCCTTGTGTCGATCCTCTCCAGCTTCTGCCCATTCCTCCAGAACTGGGAGACCACTGGCTTGTATGGCAGCCATGGTCATGCCCGGGCCCTCTTGCTCAGGGCCACTCCTCACCCAGTGAGGTTGCAGCCCACACTGCTGCACAGGGTTATTCTGTCCCTGGTGCAGGGCTTGTCCCTTCTCCTTTATCTTTTGGCCAAATGCGCGTGTGGACTGGAGCTCACTCGTGCCAGCATTTATGATATGTTTGCAGATGCCTCATCCTCATTTTTGCTTCTACCAGGATAACAGCACGAGGCATTGCAGGATACTACAGGTAAAGAAAAAGCAGGACTTGTTTACTGGAATGGATGCCCAAGGTAGAAAGCATCACAAAACACACATCAGAAAAAACAAAGGAGGGCACAAACCCAGAAGAGGCTAGCCAGTGCAGAAAGGGCTAACAGGGTAGGCGGTTCTTTACAGGGAGTATGAGGATGGTAAAAAAGATGACATTGAGAGGAGGGCAAGAGGCAACCAGGACATGAAAGGTGAAGCAAAGGATGGGATCAGGGCTGTCTGGGGGTACTTGTGAGGCAGCCCTGTCCCGGATGGGAATGACTTCCACAGTCAGGGAGACCCTGAGTGCATTCATTAACATTGACAACATGAAGGAGAAGGACAACAGCATCGTTCAGGCTGGAAGGGAATTTGGGTGGTGTCTAGACTAACTTGCTGCTCCAAGCAGGGTAACACCAGGTTACCAAGGGGTATGGTCCATTTGGGTGTTGAGAAGTTGCAGGGATGGAGCCAGAGCACAGCCTGGGAAACAACTTCCAGTGCTTGACTGTCCTCCTGTTGCAAAAGTTGCTCCCCATAGCTAACCTGACTTTCTCTTGTCTCAGCCCCATTGCCTCTTGTCCTCCTGTCTTGCACCCCAGTGATGAGCCTGACTGTCTTCTTGAAACATCCCTGTGTCACCATAGGCAATGCCTCTCTTGCATTATATCATAACACAGATGAAAGCATATCCTGGGCATAGTGTTAAAAACCTTGCTTAACTCAAGGTAAATGGCATGCACTTCTCTCCCCTCACCCAGAAATACAGCCCTTTTATCTCGGAAAGCAGCGCGGAAGGTAAGGCATGATCTCTCTGAGTAAATCCAGTCACTTTCTCTTTCAGAAACCCAGAAATGGGAACCAAGAGGACACGCTCTGGGACACACTCCTCAACCAAAGGAGGGTGAAGAGCCTGTAGTTCCCCACCTCGTCCTTGGGGCCTTTTTGAAAGATGCATGCAATGTTTGCTTTTTGCAAGTCCTCGGGGAGTTCCCCTGATGACCTGCCCAAAGTGACACAGAGCAGTGTCACCGTGACTTTCTCCCGCTCTTTCTGCAGCCTTGCTAACTTCTGCACAGTGGCCCCACAGAGTCTGGCACTGCCCCAAGCCACTAAGGGAAGAGGAGTGAGACAGATAGAGGTTAATGACAGCCAGGAGTGGGAAATTGCATAGAGCAAAGCAAAAGAAATCTTCACAGCCCTGTGACAGGGACAGCAGGGCCATCATCCTGCAGCTCTACATCACTTAGATGTGCCACTGAAACACTTCTGATGGCAAACGTTGATTTGTGGGCTTCTTTTGGAATTTGGCATTTTTCAATCATTTTGTTTAACTACAAGTATATCTCTGCAATTAGCCAGGCTCACCCTGGTGTTTTTGACTAGAGACAGGAGAAAAGTTTTATCCTTCCTCTGTCATTACGGACAAGTCTTTGAATGATGAAATTGCTCGTAGAAAGAGCTGACATCAGTAGGTTTAACTTCGGGGCTAGGGACCTTCTTGCTTTCATCAACTTATAATAAGGAAAAGGGAAGACTTGCCCTAAGAATCCAGTTCAGGAGTCTAGAGGGAAAGGAAGGTAGGTCGAGCCACAGAAATCAGAAAGTGGCTTTCTTGGAGATTTGGCAAAGGAAGCAGGGCAATAGACTCCTTTCCAAAACTGTTTCTTGATCAGTCATTGTCAATGGCAGTGTTAGGCTTCCCCCCGTGTTTCTGTTACGGGGGCAGATGGTGACCCTGGATAAGGGCAGAGCACAGCATCTGACTCGTTCAATGCCATAAAGGAGGAGGAGGAAGGACCTAAGAAGTAGTAAAACTGCCCCCAGCAGGGACCAAGCTGCACAAAGGGCAAAATCAGCCCACCCTGTCCCCCCTCCCAGTGCTGCCTCTGGCCAGGAAGAGCTCAGAGAGACCTTCCAGAGACTCGGACAGCTCTGCCGGCTAGCCCGCCTGCCCACAGGTCCCTCGAGGAAGAGCTTTAAGCCCTGGTCAGCTCTTGGGATCGCCTTGCAAAAACAACACTCACTTGGTACCCACACTCAGAAAAGCCAAAGCCAGAATTAAAAACACTCCTTGGCCTTGCATTTGTAATTCCTGGGGTGCTTTCTTCTCTGTAGGTTTTGGGGCAATTGGAGGAAATGCCCAGTGTGGGAGGTTTATGTCTTGGGATTGTGAAAGCTGTGTGCTTGCCTGGGCCCCTCTTGCAAACTCTTCTTTTTAAATATGGAGTTCAAGTCACTCCAACAGAAATGGACTGGCTGAGACGACAGCGAGTGGGACTGAAACGGGCTGAACGGCCGGGCCCTGAGGGTGCTGCTCAGTGGCACCAAGCCTAGTGCGAGGCCAGTAACCAGGGGTGTCTCGCAGGGGTCAAGACTGGGTCTGATCCTGTTTATCATCTTCCTTAATTAATGTTCTGGAGGATGGGGCAGAGTGCACCCTCAGCAAGCTGACCGATGACACCAGTCTGGGAGCAGCGGCACTTAGGCCAGGGGGTCGTGCTGCCGTCCAGAGGGACCTGGGCAGGCTGCAGAGACGGGCTGACAGGGACCTCATGCCCAGACCAGAAAGGGGACGTGCAAAGGGTGCTGTGCGAGTGACGAGCATTTCTGTGAAATGGAATTATTATCATCAGCAACCTTGGTAATGCTGCATTCGACTCCTGCACGCAGATCATCGATAAGCATATTGAACAGAACTGGCCCTAGGATTGAGCCCTGAGGAAGACCGCTGGAGACTGGTCGCCAGCCATATGCACTGTGACCCTTTGAGCTCTGCCCTTCAGCCAGTTCTTCACCCAGCGCACCGTGAACCCGCTCATCCCCCAGTTGGATAATTTGTCCAGAAGGATGCTGTGAGGGACAGTACCAAAAGCCTTACTAAAATCCAGGAAATCTACACCCACCACCTTGCCTTCATCCACTAGGATGGTGACCTTATCCCAGAAGGATATCAAATTAGTTAAAAAGGACTTGTATTTAACATGGCTTCACAAAGGGGAAAGGAAAGTCCAGAGGTCCCTTCCAACCTCAACATTTCTGTCATTCTATGAGGAGAAAGGAGATAAGTAAGAGAGAAAGAAGTGAACACATATTTATTGTAAATAGATCTACTTCCTCTGGAGAGGACCCACGCTGGAGCAGGGGGAGCAGGGGAGCAGGGGAGACGTATGTGGAGAAAGGTGTGACTGAGGTGAATCCTGTCTCTGAACATACGTACTAACAGAACTCCCCCTTCCCAACCCCCACCAGCGCCTCTAAAGGCTGGAGTGGGTAGAAGAATTGAGAATGCTCATGGTCCATCTGCCCTGCCACTGAACACCAAGAAGAGAGCTTTTAAATCCAGAGCATTTGGTCCATAGGAACTCAAAATACCATGAGCTTAACTCCCAAAATATTGAGAAGACAAGGAGATCATAGCCTTCAGAAAAACAATTCCTTGGAAATTTTCTTTGCAGTACCTTTGGAGAAAGAGTTCAGCGTTCAGGCACTGGACTTGGGAGATACTATTTTATCGAAGATAAATAACGATAATAATATTTAATGATATTTACACCGTACTCAATTGGTTTAGATTTTTTAGCATAAGAACAAGCAGTATTTATTAAGTTCAGAAGCTCTCAAGGCTTTCCATCTCATCCTCAGGGGATGACCATGTTTCACCATTCACTATCCATGGATCCAAAAAACACGGGCTGAGGAAGCACATCGAGATGTGTGAGGGGAGGACCTCCCTGAGGCACCGCTTTGCTCTTTGCCTGCTTGTGCAAGGCTCGGGAGGAGTTCATTTGGTGACCCCATTTGTATTGCAGGCGGTTGGTCTGCGCTGGGCAGGGAGTGAGACGGAACTGCTACCAGGAATGCCGTGGGAGGGGAGCTTCGGTGTACTGGCTGTGGCGGGGATAGGGTTAATTTTCTGCATAGCAGCCAGCATGGTGCGTGCTTTGGATGGGGTGTCCAGCGCACATGGGCACAGACCAGAGCCTGCTCTGCTGGTCCTTCACGTCTCTCCCAGGAGGCCTGGCTGTGCGAGGAGACATTCTTGGGTGCCAAGGACTGAATTCTCCCATGAGCGTCCATGACACTGCTGTGTGCCCCAAAGCTGCACACTCACACACTTGAGCTGTTCACAAGGGTTTTCCTCTCCTGGGCACTTCTCTGGGCATGTTCTCTAGAGCCACTTTGAAAGAAGACCTAAGCCTTCAGGCGCTGTCCTCAGAAGATCCTTTTTCATAGAATCATAGAAGCGTTCAGGTTGGAAAGGACCTCTGAGATCATCGAGTCCAACCTCTTAACCTAACTGCCTGGTCCAACGTTAAATCATGTCGTTAAACATTGTAACAATAGCCGCAAATTTTTTGAATACTTCCAGGACAGTGATTGTACCACTTCCCTGGGCAGTCTGTTCCAATGCGTATCCACTCTCTCCGTGAAGAATTTTTCTCTAATATCTAATCTAAAATGCTGTTACAGAGACACATTGCCTGTCCCTGCCTGCGGTCACAGGACTGCCGCACCACAGGACTGTGACCAAGCTGCCAGAGCACTCCGACCATGCAGCAACACAAGGGCTGAGAAGGAGAGTGTGGCAGTGGAAACAGAGCAGCTTGGGAAAGACCAAGAACTGGTGCTCCCTGGCAGTGCTGCTTTATGAGGGCTGTTTTTCCTCTCCACCTCTGCACCAAGGTATTCCACCTGCAGCTTTACGAAGGTCTGACGGGAAGGAGCACAGAAAAGAAGCCGCTGAAGGCTCTTTTATTTAGTTTAAAAACACAGAGAGCATCTCTTCTCATGTACACAGTCCATGGAGAAAAATGGGAATGTCCTTTGCTTAGGCAGTCTGCATCCGCAAAGATGATTTTAGAAATGGCCATTGTATCTGGATAGGTGAAAGTGTGGAGGGGTGTGTGCCACCGAGTGCATTCATGTTCCCGAGATGTGCTCTGTGCCTTGTGAAAGGTGAAAACTGCCGTCTTCTTCTCGAGGGCAATGTCACTGCTACTTGCAGAACCCCCTTCTGACTACACAGTTGAAATGCACAAATTGCACAAGTTTTACACCAAACTCCCCCAATTTTCCCCAAAATTCACCAATTTGACCTGTTTCATCCCAAAATCCCCCTACTTTACCCCTACATTCACAAATTTGACCCCAAAATCACTCTGGGGACCCCAAATCCTCAGCTGACCCCAATATCCCTCGGTTTGACCCCCCAAATCCTCAATTTGACCCCCAAAACCCCATGTTTGAGCCCAAATCCCCTATTTGGACCCTCAAATCTGCTCTGGCACCTCCGAAATCCCCCCGTTTCACCCCACAATGCACAAAGTTGACCTGTTTCACCCCCAAATCCTCCAGTTTCAACCCAAAATTCACAGATTTGACACCCAAATCCCCCTGTTTCTCCCCCACATTCAAAAATTTGACCTCTTTTACCCCGAAGTCCCCCCATTTCACCTCAAAATTCACCAATTGGACCAGTTTTACCCCAAAATCCCTCTACTTTACCCCTACATTCACAAATTTGACCCCCAAATCCCCCTGTTTCACCTCAAAGTTCACAAATTTGACCCCAAAATCTCTCTGGGGACCCCAGATCCTCAGCTGACCCCAAAATCCCTCGGTTTGACCCCCCAAATCCTCAATTTGACCCCCAAAACCCCATGTTTGGGCCCAAATCCCCCATTTGGACCCCCAAATCTGCTCTGGCACCCGCGAAATCCCCCCGTTTCACCCCAAAATGCACAAATTTGACCCCCAAATCCACCAGTTTCACCTCAAAGTTCACAAATTGGACCAGTTTTACCCCAAAGTCCCCCTACTTTACCCCTACATTCACAAATTTGACCCCCAAATACCCCAGTTTCACCCCAAAATGCACAAATTTGACCCCAAAATCTCTCTGGGGACCCCAAATCCTCAGCTGACCCCAATATCCCGCGGTTTGACCCCCCAAATCCTCAATTTGACCCCCAAAACAGCATGTTTGGGCCCAAATCCCCCATTTGGACCCCAAATCCCCCATCTGGACCCCAAATTCTGCCTTGGCACCCCCGAAATCCGCCAGATTCACCCCAAAATGCACAAATTTGACCCCCAAATCCACCAGTTTCACCTCAAAATTCACAAATTTGACCAGTTTTACCACAAAGTCCCCCCATTTTCCCCCAAAATTCACCAGTTTGACCTGTTTCACCCCGAAATCACCCAGTTGCACTCCAAAATGCACAAATTTGACCCCCAAATCCCCCAGTTTCACCTCAAAATTCACCAATTGGACCAGTTTTACCCCCAAATCCCCCTACTTTCCCTCTACATTCACACATTTAACCCCCAAATCCCCCTGTTTCACCCCCAAATTCACAAATTTGAGCCCAAAATCTCTCTGGGGACCCCAAATCCTCAGCTGACCCCACAGTCCCTCGGTTTGACCCCCCAAATCCTCAATTTGACCCCCAAAACCCCATGTTTGAGCCCAAATCCCCCATTTGGACCCCCAAATCTGCTCTGGCACCCCCGAAATCCCCCCGTTTCACCCCACAATGCACAAATTTGACCTGTTTCACCCCCAAATCCTCCAGTTTCACCTCAAAATTCACAGATTTCACCCCCAAATCCCCCCGTTTCTCCCCCACATTCAAAAATTTGACCTCTTTTTCCTCAAAATCCCCCCATTTTCCCCCAAAATGCACCAATTTGACCTGTTTCACCCCAAAATCCCCCAGTTGCACCCCAAAATCCCCCAGTTTCACCTCAAAATTCACAAATTGGACCAGTTTTACCCCCAAATCCCCCTACTTTACCCCTACATTCACAAATTTGACCCCCAAATCTCTCTGGGGACCCCAAATCCTCAGCTGACCCCAAAATCCCGCGGTTTGACCCCCCAAATCCTCAATTTGACCCCCAAAACCCCATGTTTGAGCCCAAATCCCCCATTTGGACCCCCAAATCTGCTCTGGCACCCCCCAAATGCCCCAGTTGCACCCCACAATGCACCAATTTGACCTGTTTCACCCCCAAATCCCCCCATTTTCCCCCAAAATTCACCAATTTGACCTGTTTTACCCCCAAATCCCCCAGTTTCACCCCGAAATATGCTCTGACACCCCCAGAATCCCCCCATTTCACCCCAAAATGAGGGGCACCCAGGGATATTGGGGGGGGGCAAGGGGCACCCATGGGTGTGGGGGACACCCAGGGGTATTTGGGGCCCCCCAGAGGCACGGGGGGGGCACTCAAAAGTGTGGGGGGCACCCATGGGTGCTGGGCGCCCTGTAATGTATAGGAGCACCCATGGGTATTGGGGGGCACCCAGGGATATTGGGGGGGCCAGGGGGCACCCGCGGGTGCAGGGGGGCACCCAGGGTTTGGGGGGCGGGGGGAGCCGCCAGCCCGTCGCGGGGCGCCTGCCGCACCACGATCTTCACCCCCCCGCTGTTCACCAGCGGCGTCGGCACTGGGGGGGAACACAGGTCTGTCAGATACCCCCCACCCCATGGCACCCAGGGGCACCCAAAGGGGTCCTGAGGGTGTTGTGGGGGTCCCAGGGGCACCCAGGGGGTCCTGGGGGGCTCGGAGGCACCCAAGGGGACCTGGGGGCACCCAAAGGGGTCCTGAGGGGGCGGGGGGGGCCCCAGGGTCACAGCGGGGCCCTGGGGGGGAGCTTGGGGGCACCCAGAGAGGTTCCAGGGGCACCCAAAGCGGTCCTGGGGGGTCTGGGAGGGGCTTGGGGGAACCCAGGGGGCCTGGGTGGGCTTGGGGGCACCCAAGGGGCCCGGGGGCACCCAGAGAGGTTCCAGGGGCACCCAAAGGGGTCCTAAGAGTGTTGTGGGGGGTCCCAGGGGCACCCAGGGGTGTCTGGGGGGGATCGGGGGCACCCAAGGGGGCCTAGGGGCATCCAAAGGGGTCCTGGGGGGTCTGGGGGGCCTAGGGGCACCCAGAGAGGTTCCAGGGGCACCCAAAGGGGTCCTGAGGGTGTTGTGGGGGGGTCCCAGGGGCACCCAGGGGTGTCTGGGGGGGCTTAGGGGCACCCAAGGGGGCCCTGGGGGCATCCAAAAGGGTCCTGGGGGGTCTGGGGGCCTAGGGGCACCCAGAGAGGTTCCAGGGGCACCCAAAGGGGTCCTGAGGGTGTTGTGGGGGGTCCCAGAGGCACCCAGGGGGTCCCAGGGGTTTGGGGGGCCCACCCAGAGGGATCCAGGGGGCCGGGGGGGCGATGGGTGCCAGCAGGGTGACCTGGGCGGGGGGGGCCAGGAGCGGGTGCTGCCCCCCCAGCCGCCACCAGATGCACCACGTTCCGGGGGGGGCACGGGGGGCGTCAGGGGGCACCCCGAAACCCCCCCGTGACCCCCAAAACTGGGGAGGGGGGGGCTCTTTGTTAGGCCCCCCCCCCCTTTAGGGTTCCCCCCCCCCACCTCCGGGTCCCCCCACAACCCTCAAAAACAGCACCCCCCCATTTTAGGGACCCCCACCCACCTCGGGGTCCCCCCTCCCATTTGGGGGTGGCCCCCCGCCCATTTTAGGGTCCCCCCACCCACTTGGGGGTCCCCCACCACTCTCAGGGTGCCCCCCCCCCGATTTTAGGGTCCCCCCAGCACCCCCCTCCCCATTTGGGGGTTCCCCCCCAATTGCGGGGTCCCCCCCCATTTTAGGCCCCCCCCACCTCAGGACCCCCCCCCCCATCAAGAAGGGGGTCCCCCCCATCAAGAAGAACCCCCCCCATTTTGGGGTGCAGGGTGGGGGGCACCCCATTCCCTACCCCCCCCAATCGGGGGGGTCCCCCTTAAAAGCAGGGGTCCCCATTAAAAGGGGGGGCTCCCATGTGAAGAAGGGGGCTCCTCTTAAAGGGGGGGTCCCCTTAAAAGGGGGAGGTCCCACGTGAAAGGGGGGGGTCCCACATGAAAGGGGGAGTTCCCCTTAAAAGGGGGGTTCCCATATAAAAAGGGGGGTTCCACATAAAGAGGGGGGCTCCCATATATAAAGGGGGGATCCCACATGAAGAGGGGGGGTCCCATGTAAAAAGGGGGGGTCCGATAGAAAAAGGGGGGGTTCCCATATAAAAAGGGGGGGTCCCATGTGAAAAGGTGGGGGGGTCCCATGCAAAATAGGGGGTCCCACATAAAAAGGGGGGTCCCACATAAAGAGGGGGGTCCCATGCAGAACAGGGGTGTCCCATGCAAAGAGGGGGGCTCCCATGTAAAGAGGGGGGTCCCACATAAAGAGGGGGGTCCCACATGAAGGGGGGGCTGCCACGCGCACGGGGGGTCCCCCCGACTTACGGGGGAGGCCGCGGGGGGGGGCGAGGGCCAGGTGCCGCGGGGGGGGGCGGCCAGGGTGAGTTTGCTCCCCTGCAGCTGCAGGGTGAGGGGCTTGGCCCCCCCCGGCACCGCCCCCCCCGGGGGCCCCCCGGGCCGCTGGGCCAGCGCCGCCAGTTGCCCGATGCTCACCACCTCGCCGGCTACGGGGGACAGACAGACAGACGGACACGTTTAGGGACTTCCCCCCCCTCATTAGAGGGGGAGGGGCTAAAATTAAAAGGGGGAGGGGGGTTGGGGGGGTGGGCTACTCACAGGGCAGGCGGGCTTGCATGTCGGGGGCTAGCAGGAGGCGCTGGGGGCCGGGGCCCGGCAGGGCGTAGGCGGCCGGGGGGCCCCCCTTGCCCCCCAGGGTGGGGGTGGGGGGGGGCGGGGAGGGCCGGCGGCGGGGGGAGGGGCCAGAGGAGCAGGCGGAAGGGCTGCGGGGGGAGGAAGGGGTTAATGGCAGAAGCCCCACCCATAAGGCTCAAGCCCCGCCCAGGCTGAGCCCCCCACAACCCCTTTGCTCAGGGCCCAGGCCACGCCCCTTCTCTTAAGCCTCACCCACTCAGGCACGATGAAGCCACGCCCCCAGCCTTGACCCTCAATGCCCCTAAGCCCCGCCCCTTCGAAAGCCCCGCCCCTTTGAAGCCCCACCCAACCAAACCCCCACCCGGTCCCCAAGCCCCGCCTCCTCCGTCCAGACCACGACCCGATTTTAACTCCCAGCCCTCAAACCCCGCCCATTCACCAGGCCCCACCCCCACAAAACACACCCACTTGCCAAGACCCACCCCTAAACCCCACCCAATCACCAAACCCCACCCCTATGCCCCAAAGGCCACCCCCCCCCTCGAAGCCCCGCCCCACCCTCTCACCGTGGGCGGGGCCGGCAGGGTGCGGGGCCAGCACGGGCAGCAGGGGCGGGGGGGCCGGGGTGGGGCCACCAAGGCCAATCCCAGCCCCTCCCCCCACCTTTGGGTGCTCCTCCACACCATGGGGTGCCCCCCCCCCCGGGGCTCTGGGTGCCCCCCCGGGTGCCCCCAGCCACCCCTGACCCCCCCCTCTTTCTCCCCCCCCAGCAGCACCCGCAGCACCCGCCGCCCCCCCGCCGCCGCCGCCCCCCCCTCGGGAGGAGCCCGAGGGGCCAGGGGGGCCCAGCCCCCCCCCAGCACCCACCCCCCACCTGCCGCCCCCCCGCCGCCAGCCCCCGCCCCTTCTACCTGGTAAGCACCCCGGGAAACGGGGAGGGGGCACCCATGGGTGGCGGGCACCCGGGGGGGGCGTGGGGGGCTGGCGCCTGGGGGCGGGGGCAGGTGGTGGGGGAGGGGGATCCGAGGGGTCTGGGGGGGTCCAGGGGGTCTGGGGGCACCGGGAGGGTTTGGAGAGGGGGGGGCCGGGGGGGTGGGGGGGAGCCCGGGGTCTGGGGGGACCCAAGTGTTGGGGGAGGGGGTGTCCAGGGGGTCTGGGGGCAGCCAGGGGTTTGGGGAGGGGGGGACCAGGGGATTTGGGGGGGTCCAGGGGGTCTGGGGGCACCCAAGTGTTGGGGGAGGGGGCGTTCCAGGGGCTCTGGGGGCACCCGGAAGTTTTGGGGTGCCCCAGGCCTTTGGGGGGGTCCCTAATTTTCTCCCCCCCGCCCCAGGTTCATCTTCGTGCTGCCGCCGGTGGAGGCGCGGGGGGTGGCCCTGCACAGCTGCCGCCCCCCCCCCTGGCGCCTGCGCCAACGGGCGCAGCTGGAGCAGCGGCTGCGGGAGGAGCTGGCGCCCCGCGGGCGAGCCCTGCACCGGGTGCTGCGCAGCATGCGCACCCACTTCCCCGACCTGCGCCTCATCCAGTACGACTGCGGTACGTGGGGACAGCGGGGACACGGGGGCATCAGGGGGACACGGGGGACAGCGGGGAGGCGGGTGCTGTGTGAGCACCCACTTCTCTGCTCCCCCCCCAGTCCCCTTTTCCCAGTCTTGGGGACACTGAGGACATTGGGGACGCTGGGGACACGAGGGGCATTGGGGACATCAGGGGTGCTGGGGACATGGGGGGCAGAGGGGACATAGGGGACATGGGGGACAGCGGGGAGCCGGGTGCTGCGTGAGCACCCACTTCTCTGCTCCCCCCCAGTCCCCTTTTCCCAGTCCTGGGGACGTTGGGGACATCGGGGACACGAGGGGCGTTGGGGACATTGGGGACATCGGGGGGTTGGGGACGTTGGGGACACGAGGGGCGTTGGGGACAGTGGGGATATCTGGGACATGGGACAGCAGGGAGCTGGGGTGAAGCACCCACTTCCCCCACTTCCCCCGAATTCTTCAGTCCTGGGGACAGTTGGGGACACTGGGGACACGGGGTGTTGGGGACATCGGGGACATCCAGGACATGGGGGACAGCAGGGCGCTGGGGGCAGCATGAGCACCCCCTTCCCCACCTCCTAGTGCCACCCCGATGTCCCTAGTGCCACCCCTATGTCCCCATGATGTCCCCACATCCCCACTGATGTCCCACCTGATGTTCCCATGGCCTTGATGAGGTCCCCATGATGTCCCCATGTCCCCAGTGATGTCCCACCATCCCTGTTGATGTCCCATCTCATGTCCCCATGTCCCCACTGATGTCCCCACATCCCTGTTGATGTCCCACCTGATGTCCCCGGGTCCCTAATGAGGTCCCCATGATGTCCCCATGTCCCAGTGACGTCCCCACGTCCCTCTTGATGTCCTACCTGATGTCCCCACGTCCCCATGATGTCCCCATGATGTCCCCACGATGTCCCCACACCCCTGCCTTGCCCCAACACCCCCCACCCCAACCACCCCCGTCCCCATCCCAAAGGGGGGGTCACCCCACCCCTCCCCCTTGGCGGTGGCCCCCGGTGACACCGGCGTCCCCCCCCAGGGAAGCTGCAGACGCTGGACGTGCTGCTGCGGCGCCTGAAGGCGGGGGCCCACCGCGTCCTCATCTTCACCCAGATGACCCGGATGCTCGACATCCTCGAGCGCTTCCTCACCTACCACGGCCACATCTACCTGCGCCTGGACGGCAGCACCCGTGTCGAGCAGCGCCAGGTGCGGGGGGCACCCAGGTGGCCGGGGGGGACCCGAGTGTCCCATCACCAGCACCCTTGGACCCCGCCATGGGGACCCAGGGCTCCAGGAACCTCCCTGTGGTCCCACCTTGGAGCCACATCTCAATGGCTTTGTGGTGGCCAGGAGGGTCCCAGGCGTCCAGAGGGGGAACCCCACCATCTGGGCCCCCCTCTAACGCAAGACCCCGGCGTCCGGGCGGCGCCGCGCTGCCTCCTGCAGGCCCTGATGGAACGTTTCAACGCCGACAAGCGCATCTTCTGCTTCATCCTCTCGACCCGCAGCGGTGGCGTCGGCGTCAACCTAGCGGGTGCCGACACCGTCGTCTTCTATGACAGCGACTGGAACCCCACCATGGACGCCCAAGCCCAGGACCGGTGCCACCGCATCGGCCAAACCCGTGACGTCCACATCTACCGGTACGTCTAGCACCCGCAACTCTTGGGTCCTCGCTTAGACGCCTGGGTCCTCCGTGGTCACCTCACCCCCACAGCTTTGTCCCCTCCTCAGGCTCATCAGCGAGAGGACGGTGGAGGAGAACATCCTCAAGAAGGCCAACCAGAAGAGGATGCTGGGAGATATGGCCATCGAGGGGGGGAACTTCACCACCGCCTACTTCAAGCAGGTAGCTGAGGACCCAGGTGTCCCATCACCAGCACCCTTGGACCCCGCCATGGGGACCCAGGTGTCCAGGAACCTCTCCATGGTCCCACCTTGGAGCCACATCTCAATGGCTTGATGGGGGCCTGGAGGATCCTGGTGTCCAAAGGGGACCCAGGTGGCCGGGGGGACCCAAGTGTCCCATCACCAACACCCATGGGGGCCCAGGGCTCCAGGAACCTCCCTGTGGTCCCACCTTGGAACCAGATCTCAATGGCTTCATGGTGTCCAGTGGGACCCAGGTGTCCAGGAGGTGACCCAGGTGGCCAGGGAGGATCCAAGTGTCCAATCACCAACATCCTTGGCCACCCCATGGTGACTCAGGGCTCCAGGAACCTCCCTGTGGTCCCACCTTGGAGCCACATCTCAATGGCTTCAGGGTGGCCAGGGGAACCCAGGTGGCCAAGAGGAGGACCCAGGTGGCTGGGGGGGGGGGAACCCAGGTGGCCGGGCGTGGCACTGACCCCCCCACCCCCCCCAGCAAACGATCCGGGAGCTGTTTGACATGGCGCCGGAGGAGCCGGGACGCCGGGAGCCGGACAGGGACAAGGAGAAGGAGAAGGAGAGGGACGGGGACGTCCCCCCCGATGAGGACGAGGACCCGGCAGCCACCCGGCGCACACACATCCTCGAGCAGGTGGGGCCACGTGTCACCCCACGTCCCTCCCATGTCACCCCGATGCCACCCCATGTCCCCACGTCCCCTGATGGCCCATGGCCCCGACGTCCCTGATGTCCTTCATGTCCCTGATGTCCCCAATGTCTCCTACGTCCCTGATGTCCCCAACGTCCCTGATGTCCTTCGTGTCCCTGATGTCCCCAATGTCCCTGATGTCCCCGATGTCCCCACCACCCCTGATGTCCCACACGTCCTCAATGTCCCCACCACCCCTGATGTCCCCTCATCTCCTCCCGTCTCCCTGGTGCACCCAACGTCCCCGATGTCCCCCTAGCAGCCAAGGTGCTGCGGCAGCTGCCGGGGCGGCTGGTGACGGTGCTGGAGACCCCCATCCCCAGGCGACCCCGCCGCCACCGCCACAACCCCCCCGGCGCCAGCCCCAGCCCCAGCCCCGGCGCCAGCCCCGGCCCCCCCAAACGTCACTGCGGACACCGCCCCAAACGCCGCGGGGGGCCGCGGCGCCGCCATCACGACCCTCCCGGCAAACGGCGGTGGCCAGCTCGGGGCGGGTCAGTGACGGCAGGGGGTCCCCAAAGCCCCGGCAAGCGGCCTCCGACCGCGGCGTCGCCCCTTTAAGAGCCCCCTCGCACCTGCCCGCGGTTACCACGGCGACGGGGGCCATGGCCTGCGCGGCGGCGGCGGGCGGGGAGCGGAGCCTGCGTATGCGCGGGAGGGCGGGGGCGGGGCCTAATCCCTGGGATTCCCCCGAATCTGGGGGACCCCCCCAAAGCCCTGGGGACCCCCTGAAACCTGGGGACCCCCCCAATTCCCTGGGACCCCCCAAACTCTTGGGGATCCCCTCCAAACCCCTGGGACCCACCCCCCAAATCTGGACCCCCCCCCAAACCCTTGGGGACCCCCCCCAATCCTTGGGACCCCCCGAACCCTGAGGATCCCCCCTCCAAGCCCCTGGGTGCCCCCCTAAAATCTTGGGTGCCCCCCAACCCCATGGGTGCCCTCAAATCCCTTGGGTGCCGCCCCAAAACCCCGAAGCCATTGAGATGTGGCTCCAAGATGGGACCACGGGGAGGTTCCTGGAGCCCTGGGTCCCCATGGCGGGGTCTGAGGGTGTCGGTGCCCCCTGGGTGCCCCCCCAAACCCCTTGGGTGCCCCCCTAAAATTTCGGGGTGCCCCCGCAGGAGGAGATGGACCTGAAGGTGCTGCAGTTCAAGAACAAGAAGCTGGCGGAGCGGCTGGAGCAGCGGCAGGCCTGCGAGGACGAGCTGCGCGAGCGCATCGAGAAGCTGGAGAAGCGCCAGGCCACCGACGACGCCACCCTCTTGTTGGTCAACCGCTTTTGGGGACAGGTAGGGGACTTCCCTACCCCCCCGCACCCCAAAACCTCCCGAGGGCACCCCGAAACCCGGCACAGCCCCTCCCGCCCACGCAGGGCAGCCACCGTGGCTAAAAGCGATGGAAGCGGCCCCCAAAATGGCCTTGGGGACCTCCAAAAAGGCCTCGGGGACCTCTAAAAAGGCCTTGGGGACCCCCAGAATTACCCTGGGGACCCCCTAAATTATCCTGGGGACTCCAAAAATAGGTCTGGGGACCCTAAAAAGCTCTCAGGGGACCCCAAAATGGCCTTTGGGACCCCAAAAATGGCCTTGGGCACCCCAAAAAGCTCTCAGGGGACCCCAAAATGACCTTGGGGACCTCTAAAATAGTCTTAGGGACCCCCAAAATTACCCAGGGGACCTCCAATATGGCCTTGGGGACCCCCAAAATTCACCTGGGGACCCCAAAAATGGCCGTGGGGACCCCCAAAATTACTGTGGGGACCCCAAAAATGGCCTTGGGCACCCCAAAAAGCTCTCAGATGACCCCAAAATGGCCTTGGGGACCCCCGAAATTACCCTGGGGACCTCCAAAATGGCCTTGGGGACCCCCAAAATTACCCTGCGGACCCCAAAAATGGATTTGGGCACCCCAGAAACCTCCCCGTGGCAGTGGAACCCATCAGAACGTCGCCGTGGCGGTGGCCCCACGCCTTAGAACCTCCCCGTGGTGGTGCAACCCATCAGAACGTCCCTGTGGCGGTGGCCTCACGCCTTAGAACCTCCCCGTGGTGGTGGAACCCATCAGAACGTCCCCGTGACGGTGCCCCATGCCTTAGAACCTCCCCGTGGTGGTGGAACCCATCAGAATTTCCCCGTGGCTATGGCCCCACGCCTTAGAACCTCCCTGAGGTGGTGGAACCCAGGCCACCGTCTCATTGTCACCAGCACCTGGGGCCACCACCGTGACCTGTGGTGGCACTTGTGGGGAGATAGAGGACATGGGATGCATCAGGTGAAGGGTTCAAGGTCGTCTTGACCACGGTTGTGGGGACGCCGGTGACGTAGAGGTGGCCCAAGAGCACGATGAGGCGTAAAGGTGGCCTAGGCCACCCTGTTGTTGTCCCCAGCAGCCAGGGCCACCGGCGTGTCCCTGTGGCAGCAGCTGTTGGGGACACGGGTGATGCTCTGAGATGCCACCTTAGCCAGGATGCTGGGGCCGTGGTGGGGTTGGGGGATGGCAGGTGACGTCCCCGTGGTGTCCCCACAGCACGTGGACATGGGGCTGTTCAACCTGGTGGCCCTGGAGGGCCGGGTGTCCCGCTACGCCGCCGACACCTTCCTGCCCCGCTGGCGGGTGACGCGGTGCATGGTGGAGGACGTCGCCGCCGCCCCCGACCCCCCGCCGCGCCCCAAGCCCGTCCGCATGAAAGTCAACTGGTAAGGGGGACAATGGGGACACTGGGGTGGCCTTGGGGACACTGGGGTGGCGGTGGGACCCTTGGGGACACGGGGGTGGCCTTGGGGACACCATGGGTGGCTTGGGGATGGCGATGGGGCCCTTGGGGCCATCAGCTGGGGGGGGCTGCCCAGACCTGGGGGGGTTTTGGGGTGCCTGGGGGAGTTTGGGGTGCCCCCAGGGGGCTTTGGGTTGCCCAGGGGGGTTTGGGGTGCCCCCGGGGGGGTTTGGGGTGCCCCCGGGGGGGTTTGGGTGCCCGGGGGGGTTTGGGTTGCCGCTGACCCCCGCCCCCCCAGGATGCTGCAGCGGAAGAAGGCGGAGAGCCCAGCCCTCCAGACACGCCCCCCAGCCGCTGGCCACGCCCCCTTGCTCGTGGCCCCCACCCCCTCGGGGGTGACGCTGGCCCCTGCCCTGCTGGCCCCCGCCCCCCGCCCCCACCCCCCTGCTGCCCCCCGGGGCGGGTGGGGCCAGGGCTGGGGCTGGGATTGGCCCTGGCGGCCCCACCCCGGGCCCCCCCGCCCCTGCTGCCCGTGCTGGCCCCGCACCCTGCCGGCCCCGCCCACGGTGAGAGGGTGGGGCGGGGCTTCTTGGAGGGTGGGGGTGGGGGAGGTCGGGAGGGGGGTGGGGAGGGGGGGCTTGGGGCATAGGGGTGGGGTTTGGTGATTGGGTGGGGTTTAGGGGTGGGTCTTGGCAAGTGGGTGTGTTTTGTGGGGGTGGGGCCTGGTGAATGGCCGGGGTTTGAGGGGTGGGGGTTAAAATCGGGGCGTGGTCTGGATGGAGCAGGCGGGGCTTGGGGAACAGGTGGGGGTTTGGTTGGGTGGGGCTTCAGAGGGGCGGGGCTTTCGAAGGGGCGGGGCTTAGGGGCATTGAGGGTCAAGGCTGGGGGCGTGGCTTCATGGTGCCTGAGTGGGTGAGGCTTAGGGGAGGGGGCGTGGCGGGGGCCGGGAGCAAGGGGGTTGTGGGGGGGCTCAGCCTGGGCGGGGCTTGAGCCTTATGGGTGGGGCTTCTGCCATTAACCCCTTCCTCCCCCCCCGCAGCCCTTCCGCCTGCTCCTCTGGCCCCTCCCCCCGCCGCCGGCCCTCCCCGCCCCCCCCCACCCCCACCCTGGGGGGCAAGGGGGGGCCCCCCCGGCCGCCTACGCCCTGCCGGGCCCCGGCCCCCAGCGCCTCCTGCTAGCCCCCGACATGCAAGCCCGCCTGCCCTGTGAGTAGCCCCCCCCCCCCAACCCCCCCTCCCCCTTTTAATTTTAGCCCCTCCCCCTCTAATGAGGGGGGGGAAGTCCCTAAACGTGTCCGTCTGTCTGTCTGTCCCCCGTAGCCGGCGAGGTGGTGAGCATCGGGCAACTGGCGGCGCTGGCCCAGCGGCCCGGGGGGCCCCCGGGGGGGGCGGTGCCGGGGGGCCCAAGCCCCCCACCCTGCAGCTGCAGGGGAGCAAACTCACCCTGGCCGCCCCCCCCCTGCGGCCCCTGGCCCTCGCCCCCCCCCGCGGCCTCCCCCGTAAGTCGGGGGGACCCCCCGTGCGCGTGGCAGCCCCCCCTTCATGTGGGACCCCCTCTTTATGTGGGACCCCCCTCTTTACATGGGAGCCCCCCTCTTTGCATGGGACACCCCTGTTCTGCATGGGACCCCCCTCTTCATGTGGAACCCCCCTCTTTATGTGGGACCCCCCACGTTTTGCATGGGACCCCCCACCTTTTCACATGGGACCCCCCCCTTCTTTATGTGGGACCCCCCTTTTTCTATCGGACCCCCCTTTTTACAGGGGACCCCCCTCTTCATGTGGGACCCCCCTCCGCATGGGACCCCCCTTTATATATGGGACACCCCCTCTTTCTGTGGAACCCCCCTTTTTATATGGGAACCCCCCCTTTTAAGGGGAACTCCCCCTTTCATGTGGGATCCCCCCCTTTCACGTGGGCCCCCCCCCTTTTAAGGGGCCCCCCCCTTTAAGGGGAGCCCCCTTCTTCACATGGGAGCCCCCCCTTTTAATGGGGACCCCTGCTTTTAAGGGGGACCCCCACGATTGGGGGGGGGTAGGGAATGGGGTGCCCCCCACCCTGCACCCCAAAATGGGGGGGGTTCTTCTTGATCGCGGGGACCCCCTTCTTGATGGGGGGGGGGTCCTGAGGTGGGGGGCCTAAAATGGGGGGGGGACCCCGCAATTGGGGGGGAACCCCCAAATGGGGAGGGGGGTGACTGGGGGGGACCCTAAAATCGGGGGGGCACCCTGAGAGTGGTGGGGGACCCCCAAGTGGGTGGGGGGACCCTAAAATGGGCGGGGGGCCACCCCCAAATGGGAGGGGGGACCCCGAGGTGGGTGGGGGTCCCTAAAATGGGGGGGTGCTGTTTTTGAGGGTTGTGGGGGGACCCTGAGGTGGGCGGGGGAACCCTAAAGTGGGGGGGGGGGGCCTAACAAAGAGCCCCCCTCCCCAGTTTTGGGGGTCACGGGGGTTTCGGGGTGCCCCCTGACGCCCCCCCGTGCCCCCCCCCCCCCGGAACGTGGTGCATCTGGTGGCGGCTGGGGGGCAGCACCCGCTCCTGGCCCCCCCCGCCCAGGTCACCCTGCTGGCACCCATCGCCCCCCCGGCCCCCTGGATCCCTCTGGGTGGGCCCCCCAAACCCCTGGGACCCCCTGGGTGCCTCTGGGACCCCCCACAACACCCTCAGGACCCCTTTGGGTGCCCCTGGAACCTCTCTGGGTGCCCCTAGGCCCCCCAGACCCCCCAGGACCCCTTTGGATGCCCCTAGGCCCCCTTGGGTGCCCCCGATCCCCCCCAGACACCCCTGGGTGCCCCTGGGACCCCCCCCACAACACTCTTAGGACCCCTTTGGGTGCCCCTGGAACCTCTCTGGGTGCCCCCGGGCCCCCTTGGGTGCCCCCAAGCCCACCCAGGCCCCCTGGGTTCCCCCAAGCCCCTCCCAGACCCCCCAGGACCCCTTTGGGTGCCCCTGGAACCTCTCTGGGTGCCCCCAAGCTCCCCCCCAGGACCCCGCCGTGACCCTGGGGCCCCCCCAGCCCCCTCAGGACCCCTTTGGGTGCCCCCAGGTCCCCTTGGGTGCCTCCGAGCCCCCCCAGGACCCCCCTGGGTGCCCCTGGGACCCCCCCACAACACCCTCAGGACCCCTTTGGGTGCCCCTGGGTGCCATGGGGTGGGGGGGGTATCTGACAGACCTGTGTTCCCCCCCCCCAGTGCCGACGCCGCTGGTGAACAGCGGGGGGGGGGGTGAAGATCGTGGTGCGGCAGGCGCCCCGCGACGGGCTGGCGGCTCCCCCCGCCCCCCCCAAACCCTGGGTGCCCCCCCTGCACCCGCGGGTGCCCCCTGGCCCCCCCCAATATCCCTGGGTGCCCCCCAACACCCATGGGTGCTCCTATACATTACAGGGCGCCCAGCACCCATGGGTGCCCCCCACACTTTTGAGTGCCCTCCCCGTGCCTCTGGGGGGCCCCAAATGCCCCTGGGTGCCCCCCAAACCCATACGTGCCCCTTGCCCCCCACCAGTATCGATGGGTGCCCCTCATTTTGGGGTGAAATGGGAGGATTCTGGGGGTGTCAGAGCATATTTTGGGGTGAAACTGGGGGATTTGGGGGTGAAACAGGTCAAATTGGTGAATTTTGGGGGAAAATGGGGGGATTTGGGGGTCAAATTTGTGCATTGTGGGGTGAAACGGGGGGATTTCGCGGGTGCCAGAGCAGATTTGGGGGTCCAAATGGGGGATTTGGGCTCAAACATGGGGTTTTGGGGGTCAAATTGAGGATTTGGGGGGTCAAACCGCGGGATTTTGGGGTCAGCTGAGGATTTGGGGTCCCCAGAGAGATTTGGGGGTCAAATTTGTGAATGTAGGGGTAAAGTAGGGGGATTTGGGGGTAAAACTGGTCCAATTTGTGAATTTTGAGGTGAAACTGGGGGATTTGGGGGTCAAATTTGTGCATTTTGGGGTGAATCTGGGGGATTTTGGGGTGAAACAGGTCAAATTGGTGCATTTTGGGGGAAAATGGGGGGATTTTGAGGAAAAAGAGGTCAAATTTGTGAATGTGGGGTGAAATGGGGGGATTTGGGGGTGAAACAGGTCAAATTGGTGAATTTTGAGGCGAATCTGGGGGATTTGGGGGTGAAACAGGTCAAATTGTGCATTTTGGGGTGCAACAGGGGGATTTCGGGGGTGCCAGAGCAGATTTGGGGGTCCAAATGGGGGATTTGGGCTCAAACATGGGGTTTTGGGGGTCAAATTGAGGATTTGGGGGGTCAAACCGAGGGATTTTGGGGTCAGCTGAGGATTTGGGGTCCCCAGAGAGATTTTGGGGTCAAATTGGTGAACTTTGAGGTGAAACTGGGGGATTTGGGGGTCAAATTTGTGAATGTAGGGGTAAAGTAGGGGGATTTGGGGGTAAAACTGGTCCAATTGGTGAATTTTGGGGTGAAACTGGCGGATTTTGGGGGTCAAATTTGTGCATTTTCGGGTGAAATGGGGGGATTTGTGGTGCAACTGGGAGATTTTGGGGTGAAACAGGTCAACTTTGTGCATTGTGGGGTGAAACGGGGGGATTTGGGGGTCAAATTTGTGCATTGTGGGGTGAAACTGGGGGATTTGGGGGTGAAACAGGTCAAATTGGTGAATTTTGGGGGAAAATGGGGGGATTTTGGGGTGAAACAGGTCAAATCTGTGCATTGTGGGGTGAAACGGGGGGATTTCGCGGGTGCCAGAGCAGATTTGGGGGTCCAAATGGGGGATTTGGGCTCAAACATGGGGTTTTGGGGGTCAAATTGAGGATTTGGGGGGTCAAACCGAGGGATTTTGGGGTCAGCTGAGGATCTGGGGTCCCCAGAGAGATTTGGGGGTCAAATTGGTGAACTTTGAGGTGAAACTGGGGGATTTGGGGGTCAAATTTGTGAATGTAGGGGTAAAGTAGGGGGATTTGGGGGTAAATCTGGTCCAATTGGTGAATTTTGAGGTGAAACTGGGGGATTTGGGGGTCAAATCTGTGCATTTTGGGGTGAAATGGGAGGATTCTGGGGGTGTCAGAGCATATTTTGGGGTGAAACTGGAGGATTTGGGGGTGAAACAGGTCAAATTGGTGAATTTTGGGGGAACATGGGGCGATTTTGGGGTAAAAGAGGTCAAATTTTTGAATGTGGGGAGACACGGGGGGATTTTGGGGTCAAATCTGTGAATTTTGGGTTGAAACTGGAGGATTTGGGGGTGAAACAGGTCAACTTTGTGCATTGTGGGGTGAAACGGGGGGATTTCGGGGGTGCCAGAGCAGATTTGGGGGTCCAAATGGGGGATTTGGGCTCAAACATGGGGTTTTGGGGGTCAAATTGAGGATTTGGGGGTCAAACCGAGGGATTTTGGGGTCAGCTGAGGATTTGGGGTCCCCAGAGAGATTTTGGGGTCAAATTGGTGAACTTTGAGGTGAAACAGGGGGATTTGGGGGTCAAATTTGTGAATGTAGGGGTAAAGTAGGGGGATTTGGGGGTAAAACTGGTCCAATTGGTGAATTTTGAGGTGAAACTGGGGGATTTGGGGGTCAAATTTGTGCATTTTGGGGTGCAACCGGGGGATTTGGGGGTGAAACAGGTCAAATTGGTGAATTTTGGGGGAAAATGGGGGGATTTGGGGGTGAAACAGGTCAACTTTGTGCATTGTGGGGTGAAACGGGGGGATTTCGGGGGTGCCAGAGCAGATTTGGGGGTCCAAATGGGGGATTTGGGCTCAAACATGGGGTTTTGGGGGTCAAATTGAGGATTTGGGGGGTCAAACCGCGGGATTTTGGGGTCAGCTGAGGATTTGGGGTCCCCAGAGAGATTTTGGGGTCAAATCTGTGAACTTTGAGGTGAAACTGGGGGATTTGGGGGTGAAACAGGTCAAATTGGTGAATTTTGGGGGAAAATGGGAGGATTTGGGGGTCAAATTTGTGCATTTTGGGGTGAAACGGGGATTTTGGGGTCAAATCTGTGAATTTTGAGGCGAATCTGGGGGATTTGGGGGTGAAACAGGTCAAATTGTGCATTGCGGGGTGAAACAGGGGGATTTGGGGGTCAAATTTGTGAATGTAGGGGTAAAGTAGGGGGATTTGGGGGTAAAACTGGTCCAATTGGTGAATTTTGAGGTGAAACTGGGGGATTTGGGGGTGAAATCTGTGAATTTTGAGGTGAAACTGGAGGATTTGGGGGTGAAACAGGTCAAATTGGTGAATTTTGGGGGAAAATGGGAGGATTTGGGGGTGAAACAGGTCAAATTGGTGCATTGTGGGGTGAAACGGGGGGATTTCGGGGGTGCCAGAGCAGATTTGGGGGTCCAAATGGGGGATTTGGGCTCAAACATGGGGTTTTGGGGGTCAAATTGAGGATTTGGGGGGTCAAACCGAGGGATTTTGGGGTCAGCTGAGGATTTGGGGTCCCCAGAGAGATTTTGGGGTCAAATTTGTGCATTTTGGGGTGAAACTGGGGATTTGGGGCTGAAACAGGTCAAATTGGTGAATTTTGGGGGAAAATGGGGGGATTTGGAGGTCAAATTTGTGCATTTTGGGGTGAAACGGGGGGATTTTAGGCTCAAATCTGTGAATTTTGAGGCGAATCTGGGGGATTTGGGGGTGAAACAGGTCAAATTGTGCATTGAGGGGTGAAACAGGGGGATTTGGGGGTCAAATTTGTGAATGTAGGGGTAAAGTAGGGGGATTTGGGGGTAAAACTGGTCCAATTGGTGAATTTTGAGGTGAAACTGGGGGATTTGGGGGTCAAATTTGTGCATTTTGGGGTGAAACTGGGGGATTTGGGGGTGAAACAGGTCAAATTGGTGAATTTTGGGGGAAAATGGGGGGATTTGGGGGTGAAACAGGTCAAATTGGTGCATTGTGGGGTGAAACGGGGGGATTTCGCGGGTGCCAGAGCAGATTTGGGGGTCCAAATGGGGGATTTGGGCTCAAACATGGGGTTTTGGGGGTCAAATTGAGGATTTGGGGGTCAAACCGAGGGATTTTGGGGTCAGCTGAGGATTTGGGGTCCCCAGAGAGATTTTGGGGTCAAATTGGTGAACTTTGAGGTGAAACAGGGGGATTTGGGGGTCAAATTTGTGAATGTAGGGGTAAAGTAGAGGGATTTTGGGGTAAAACTGGTCCAATTGGTGAATTTTGAGGTGAAACTGGGGGATTTGGGGGTGAAACAGGTCAAATTTTTGAATGTGGGGGTGAAACTGGGGGATTTGGGGGTGAAACAGGTCAAATTGGTGAATTTTGGGGGAAAATGGGGGGATTTTGGGGTGAAACAGGTCAAATTTGTGCATTGTGGGGTGAAACGAGGGGGATTTCGGGGGTGCCAGAGCAGATTTGGGGGTCCAAATGGGGGATTTGGGCCCAAACATGCTGTTTTGGGGGTCAAATTGAGGATTTGGGGGGTCAAACCGCGGGATATTGGGGTCAGCTGAGGATTTGGGGTCCCCAGAGAGATTTTGGGGTCAAATTGGTGAACTTTGAGGTGAAACTGGGGGATTTGGGGGTCAAATTTGTGAATGTAGGGGTAAAGTAGGGGGATTTTGGGGTCAAACTGGTCCAATTTGTGAATTTTGAGGTGAAACTGGTGGATTTGGGGTTCAAATTTGTGCATTTTGGGGTGAATCTGGGGGATTTCGGGGGTGTCAGAGCAGAATTTGGGGTGAAAATGTGGGATTTGGGTGCCCAAATTGGGGATTTGGGCTCAAACATGGGGTTTTGGGGGTCAAATTGAGGATTTGGGGGGTCAAACCGAGGGATATTGGGGTCAGCTGAGGATTTGGGGTCCCCAGAGAGATTTTGGGGTCAAATTGGTGAACTTTGAGGTGAAACTGGGGGATTTGGGGGTCAAATTTGTGAATGTAGGGGTAAAGTAGGGGGATTTGGGGGTAAAACTGGTCCAATTGGTGAATTTTGAGGTGAAACTGGGGGATTTGGGGGTCAAATTTGTGCATTTTGGGGTGCAACTGGGGGATTTGGGGGTGAAACAGGTCAAATTGGTGAATTTTGGGGGAAAATGGGAGGATTTGGGGGTCAAATTTGTGCATTTTGGGGTGAAACGGGGGGATTTTGGGGTCAAATCTGTGAATTTTGAGGCGAATCTGGGGGATTTGGGGGTGAAACAGGTCAAATTGTGCATTGCGGGGTGAAACAGGGGGATTTGGGGGTCAAATTTGTGAATGTAGGGGTAAAGTAGGGGGATTTGGGGGTAAAACTGGTCCAATTGGTGAATTTTGAGGTGAAACTGGGGGATTTGGGGCTCAAATTTGTGCATTTTGGGGTGCAATTGGGGGATTTGGGGGTGAAACAGGTCAAATTGTGCATTGCGGGGTGAAACAGGGGGATTTGGGGGTCAAATTTGTGCATTGTGGGGTGAAATGGGGGGATTCTGGGGGTGTCAGAGCATATTTTGGGGTGTAAACTGGGGGATTTGGGAGTAAAACAGGTCAAATTGGTGAATTTTGGGGGAAAATGGGGGGATTTTGGGGTAAAAGAGGTCAAATTTTTGAATGTGGGGGAGAAACGGGGGGATTTGGGGGTGAAATCTGTGAATTTTGGGTTGAAACTGGAGGATTTGGGGGTGAAACAGGTCAAATTTGTGCATTGTGGGGTGAAACGGGGGGATTTCGGGGGTGCCAGAGCAGATTTGGGGGTCCAAATGGGGGATTTGGGCTCAAACATGGGGTTTTGGGGGTCAAATTGAGGATTTGGGGGTCAAACCGAGGGATTTTGGGGTCAGCTGAGGATTTGGGGTCCCCAGAGAGATTTTGGGGTCAAATTGGTGAACTTTGAGGTGAAACTGGGGGATTTGGGGGTCAAATTTGTGAATGTAGGGGTAAAGTAGGGGGATTTGGGGGTCAAACTGGTCCAATTGGTGAATTTTGAGGTGAAACTGGGGGATTTGGGGGTCAAATTTGTGCATTCTGGGGTGAAACTGGGGGATTTGGGGATGAAACAGGTCAAATTGGTGAATTTTGGGGGAAAATGGGGGGATTTGGAGGTCAAATTTGTGCATTGTGGGGTGAAACAGGGGGATTTTGGGGTCAAATCTGTGAATTTTGAGGCGAATCTGGGGGATTTGGGGGTGAAACAGGTCAAATTGTGCATTGCGGGGTGAAACTGGTGGATTTGGGGGTCAAATTTGTGAATGTAGGGGTAAAGTAGGGGGATTTTGGGGTAAAACTGGTCCAATTTGTGAATTTTGAGGGGAAACTGGGGGATTTGGGGGTCAAATTTGTGAACTTTGGGTTGAAACTGGGGGATTTGGGGGTCAAATTTGTGAATGTAGGGGTAAAGTAAGGGGATTTGGGGGTAAAACTGGTCCAATCTGTGAATTTTGAGGTGAAACTGGGGGTTTTGAGGGTCAAATTTGTGCATTCTGGGGTGCAACTGGGGGATTTGGGGGTGAAACAGGTCAAATTGGTGTATGTTGGGGGAAAAGGGGGGGATTTCGGTGTAAAAGAGGTCAATTTTTTGAATGTGGGGGAGAAACAGGGGGATTTGGGGGTGAAATCTGTGAATTTTGAGGTGAAACTGGAGGATTTGGGGGTGAAACAGGTCAAATTGGTGAATTTTGGGGGAAAATGGGGGGATTTTCGGGTGAAACAGGTCAAATCTGTGCATTGTGGGGTGAAACGGGGGGATTTCGCGGGTGCCAGAGCAGATTTGGGGGTCCAAATGGGGGATTTGGGCTCAAACATGGGGTTTTGGGGGTCAAATTGAGGATTTGGGTGGTCAAACCGCGGGATTTTGGGGTCAGCTGAGGATTTGGGGTCCCCAGAGAGATTTTGGGGTCAAATTGGTGAACTTTGAGGTGAAACTGGGGGATTTGGGGGTCAAATTTGTGAATGTAGGGGTAAAGTAGGGGGATTTGGGGGTAAAACTGGTCCAATTGGTGAATTTTGAGGTGAAACTGGGGGATTTGGGGGCTCAAATTTGTGCATTTTGGGGTGAAACGGGGATTTTGGGGTCAAATCTGTGAATTTTGAGGCGAATCTGGGGGATTTGGGGGTGAAAGAGGTCAAATTGTGCATTGCGGGGTGAAATAGGGGGATTTGGGGTTCCAATTTGTGAATGTAGCTGTAAAGTAGGGGGATTTGGGGGTAAAACTGGTCCAATTTGTGAATTTTGAGGTGAAACTGGGGGATTTGGGGATCAAATTTGTGCATTTTGGGGTGAAACTGGGGGATTTGGGGGTGAAACAGGTCAAATTGGTGAATTTTGGGGGAAAATGGTGGGATTTGGGTGTCAAATTTGTGCATTGTGGGGTGAAATGGGGGGATTCTGGGGGTGTCAGAGCATATTTTGGGGTGAAACTGGAGGATTTGGGAGTAAACCAGGTCAAGTTGGTGAATTTTGGGGGAAAATGGGGCGATTTTGGGGTAAAAGAGGACAAATTTTTGAATGTGGGGGAGAAACGGGGGGATTTGGGGGTGAAATCTGTGAATTTTGGGGTGAAACTGGGGGATTTGGGGGTGAAACAGGTCATCTTTGTGCATTGTGGGGTGAAACGGGTGCATTTTGGGGTGCCAGAGCAGATTTGGGGGTCCAAATGGGGGATTTGGGCTCAAACATGGGGTTTTGGGGGTCAAATTGAGGATTTGGGGGGTCAAACCGAGGGATTTTGGGGTCAGCTGAGGATTTGGGGTCCCCAGAGAGATTTTGGGGTCAAATTGGTGAACTTTGAGGTGAAACTGGGGGATTTGGGGGTCAAATTTGTGCATTTTGGGGTGCAACTGGGGGATTTTGGGGTCAAATCTGTGAATTTTGAGGCGAATCTGGGGGATTTGGGGGTGAAAGAGTTCAAATTGTGCATTGCGGGGTGAAACAGGGGGATTTGGGGGTCAAATTTGTGCATTTTGGGGTGAAATGGGAGGATTCTGGGGGTGTCAGAGCATATTTTGGGGTGAAAATGGGGGATTTGGGAGTAAAACAGGTCAAATTGGTGAATTTTGGGGGAAAATGGGGCGATTTGGGGGTAAAAGAGGTCAAATTTTTGAATGTGGGGGAGAAACGGGGGGATTTGGGGGTGAAATCTGTGAATTTTGGGTTGAAACTGGAGGATTTGGGGGTGAAACAGGTCAAATTTGTGCATTGTGGGGTGAATCTGGGAGATTTCGGGGGTGCCAGAGCAGATTTGGGGGTCCAAATGGGGGATTTGGGCTCAAACATGGGGTTTTGGGGGTCAAATTGAGGATTTGGGGGGTCAAACCGCGGGATTTTGGGGTCAGCTGAGGATTTGGGGTCCCCAGAGAGATTTTGGGGTCAAATTGGTGAACTTTGAGGTGAAACTGGGGGATTTGGGGGTCAAATTTGTGAATGTAGGGGTAAAGTAGGGGGATTTGGGGGTAAAACTGGTCCAATTGGTGAATTTTGAGGTGAAACTGGGGGATTTGGAGGTCAAATTTGTGCATTTTGGGGTGAAACTGGGGGATTTGGGGGTGAAACAGGTCAAATTGGTGAATTTTGGGGGAAAATGGGGGGATTTGGAGGTCAAATTTGTGCATTTTGGGGTGAAACGGGGATTTTGGGGTCAAATCTGTGAATTTTGAGGCGAATCTGGGGGATTTGGGGGTGAAACAGGTCAAATTGTGCATTGCGGGGTGAAACAGGGGGATTTGGGGGTCAAATTTGTGAATGTAGGGGTAAAGTAGGGGGATTTGGGGGTAAAACTGGTCCAATCTGTGAATTTTGAGGTGAAACTGGGGGATTTGGGGGTCAAATTTGTGCATTTTGGGGTGAAACTGGGGGATTTGGGGGTGAAACAGGTCAAATTGTGCATTGCGGGGTGAAACTGGGGGATTTGGGTGTCAAATTTGTGCATTATGGGGTGAAAAGGGGTGATTCTGGGGGTGTCAGAGCATATTTTGGGGTGAAAATGGGGGATTTGGGAGTAAAACAGGTCAAATTGGTGAATTTTGGGGGAAAATGGGGGGATTTTGGGGTAAAAGAGGTCAAATTTTTGAATGTGGGGGAGAAACGGGGGGATTTGGGGGTGAAATCTGTGAACTTTGGGTTGAAACTGGGGGATTTGGGGGTGAAACAGGTCAACTTTGTGCATTGTGGGGTGAAACGGGGGGATTTCGGGGGTGCCAGAGCAGATTTGGGGGTCCAAATGGGGGATTTGGGCTCAAACATGGGGTTTTGGGGGTCAAATTGAGGATTTGGGGGGTCAAACCGAGGGATTTTGGGGTCAGCTGAGGATTTGGGGTCCCCAGAGAGATTTTGGGGTCAAATTGGTGAACTTTGAGGTGAAACTGGGGGATTTGGGGGTCAAATTTGTGAATGTAGGGGTAAAGTAGGGGGATTTGGGGGTAAAAGAGGTCCAATTGGTGAATTTTGAGGTGAAACTGGGGGATTTGGGGGTCAAATTTGTGAACTTTGGGTTGAAACTGGGGGATTTGGGGGTGAAACAGGTCAAATTGGTGAATTTTGGGGGAAAATGGGGGGATTTGGGGGTGAAACAGGTCGAATTGGTGCATTGTGGGGTGAAACGGGGGGATTTCGGGGGTGCCAGAGCAGATTTGGGGGTCCAAATGGGGGATTTGGGCTCAAACATGGGGTTTGGGCGGTCAAATTGAGGATTTGGGGGGTCAAACCGCGGGATTTTGGGGTCAGCTGAGGATTTGGAGTCCCCAGAGAGATTTTGGGGTCAAATTGGTGAACTTTGAGGTGAAACTGGGGGATTTGGGGGTCAAATTTGTGAATGTAGGGGTAAAGTAGGGGGATTTGGGGGTAAAACTGGTCCAATTGGTGAATTTTGAGGTGAAACTGGGGGATTTGGGGGTCAAATTTGTGAACTTTGGGTTGAAACTGGGGGATTTGGGGGTGAAACAGGTCAAATTGGTGAATTTTGGGGGAAAATGGGGGGATTTGGGGGTCAAATTTGTGCATTGTGGGGTGAAACGGGGGGATTTTGGGGTCAAATCTGTGAATTTTGAGGCGAATCTGGGGGATTTGGGGGTGAAACAGGTCAAATTGTGCATTGCGGGGTGAAACAGGGGGATTTGGGGGTCAAATTTGTGAATGTAGGGGTAAAGTAGGGGGATTTGGGGGTAAAACTGGTCCAATTTGTGAATTTTGAGGTGAAACTGGGGGATTTGGGGCTCAAATTTGTGCATTTTGGGGTGCAACTGGGGGATTTGGGGGTGAAACAGGTCAAATTGTGCATTGCGGGGTGAAACAGGGGGATTTGGGGGTCAAATTTGTGCATTTTGGGGTGAAATGGGAGGATTCTGGGGGTGTCAGAGCATATTTTGATGTGAAACTGGGGGATTTGGGAGTAAAACAGGTCAAATTGGTGAATTTTGGGGGAAAACGGGGGGATTTGGGGGTAAAAGAGGTCAAATTTTTGAATGTGGGGGAGAAACGGGGGGATTTGCGGGTGAAATCTGTGAATTTTGGGTTGAAACTGGAGGATTTGGGGGTGAAACAGGTCAACTTTGTGCATTGTGGGGTGAAACGGGGGGATTTCGCGGGTGCCAGAGCAGATTTGGGGGTCCAAATGGGGGATTTGGGCTCAAACATGGGGTTTTGGGGGTCAAATTGAGGATTTGGGGGGTCAAACCGAGGGATTTTGGGGTCAGCTGAGGATTTGGGGTCCCCAGAGAGATTTTGGGGTCAAATTGGTGAACTTTGAGGTGAAACTGGGGGATTTGGGGGTCAAATTTGTGAATGTAGGGGTAAAGTAGGGGGATTTGGGGGTAAAACTGGTCCAATTGGTGAATTTTGAGGTGAAACTGGGGGATTTGGGGGTCAAATTTGTGAACTTTGGGTTGAAACTGGGGGATTTGGGGGTGAAACAGGTCAAATTGGTGAATTTTGGGGGAAAATGGAGGGATTTGGGGGTCAAATTTGTGCATTTTGGGGTGAAACGGGGGGATTTTGGGGTCAAATCTGTGAATTTTGAGGCGAATCTGGGGGATTTGGGGGTGAAACAGGTCAAATTGTGCATTGCGGGGTGAAACTGGTGGATTTGGGGGTCAAATTTGTGAATGTAGGGGTAAAGTAGGGGGATTTTGGGGTAAAACTGGTCCAATTTGTGAATTTTGAGGGGAAACTGGGGGATTTGGGGGTCAAATTTGTGAACTTTGGGTTGAAACTGGGGGATTTGGGGGTCAAATTTGTGAATGTAGGGGTAAAGTAGGGGGATTTGGGGGTAAAACTGGTCCAATTTGTGAATTTTGAGGTGAAACTGGGGGTTTTGAGGGTCAAATTTGTGCATTCTGGGGTGCAACTGGGGGATTTGGGGGTGAAACAGGTCAAATTGGTGAATTTTGGGGGAAAATGGGGGGATTTCGGGGTAAAAGAGGTCAAATTTTTGAATGTGGGGGAGAAACGGGGGGATTTGGGGGTGAAATCTGTGAATTTTGAGGTGAAACTGGAGGATTTGGGGGTGAAACAGGTCAAATTGGTGAATTTTGGGGGAAAATGGGGGGATTTGGGGGTGAAACAGGTCAAATCTGTGCATTGTGGGGTGAAACGGGGGGATTTCGGGGGTGCCAGAGCAGATTTGGGGGTCCAAATGGGGGATTTGGGCTCAAACATGGGGTTTTGGGGGTCAAATTGAGGATTTGGGGGTCAAACCGCGGGATTTTGGGGTCAGCTGAGGATTTGGGGTCCCCAGAGAGATTTTGGGGTCAAATTGGTGAACTTTGAGGTGAAACTGGGGGATTTGGGGGTCAAATTTGTGAATGTAGGGGTAAAGTAGGGGGATTTGGGGGTAAAACTGGTCCAATTGGTGAATTTTGAGGTGAAACTGGGGGATTTTGGGGTCAAATCTGTGCATTTTGGGGTGAAACGGGGGGATTTTGGGGTCAAATCTGTGAATTTTGAGGCGAATCTGGGGGATTTGGGGGTGAAACAGGTCAAATTGTGCATTGCGGGGTGAAACAGGGGGATTTGGGGGTCCAATTTGTGAATGTAGCTGTAAAGTAGGGGGATTTGGGGGTAAAACTGGTCCAATCTGTGAATTTTGAGGTGAAACTGGGGGATTTGGGGATCAAATTTGTGCATTTTGGGGTGCAACTGGGGGATTTGGGGGTGAAACAGGTCAAATTGGTGAATTTTGGGGGAAAATGGTGGGATTTGGGTGTCAAATTTGTGCATTGTGGGGTGAAATGGGGGGATTCTGGGGGTGTCAGAGCATATTTTGGGGTGAAACTGGAGGATTTGGGAGTAAAACAGGTCAAATTGGTGAATTTTGGGGGAAAATGGGGGGTTTTTGGGGTAAAAGAGGTCAAATTTTTGAATGTGGGGGAGAAACGGGGGGATTTGGGGGTGAAATCTGTGAATTTTGGGTTGAAACTGGAGGATTTGGGGGTGAAACAGGTCAACTTTGTGCATTGTGGGGTGAAACGGGGGGATTTCGCGGGTGCCAGAGCAGATTTGGGGGTCCAAATGGGGGATTTGGGCTCAAACATGGGGTTTTGGGGGTCAAATTGAGGATTTGGGGGGTCAAACTGAGGGATATTGGGGTCAGCTGAGGATCTGGGGTCCCCAGAGAGATTTTGGGGTCAAATTTGTGAACTTTGAGGTGAAACTGGGGGATTTGGGGGTCAAATTTGTGCATTTTGGGGTGAAATGGTGGGATTCTGGGGTCAAATCTGTGAATTTTGAGGCGAATCTGGGGGATTTGGGGGTGAAAGAGTTCAAATTGTGCATTGCGGGGTGAAACAGGGGGATTTGGGGGTCAAATTTGTGCATTTTGGGGTGAAACGGGGGGATTCTGGGGGTGTCAGAGCATATTTTGGGGTGAAACTGGGGGATTTGGGAGTAAAACAGGTCAAATTGGTGAATTTTGGGGGAAAACGGGGGGATTTGGGGGTAAAAGAGGTCAAATTTTTGAATGTGGGGAGACACGGGGGGATTTTGGGGTCAAATCTGTGAATTTTGGGTTGAAACTGGAGGATTTGGGGGTGAAACAGGTCAACTTTGTGCATTGTGGGGTGAAACGGGGGGATTTCGGGGGTGCCAGAGCAGATTTGGGGGTCCAAATGGGGGATTTGGGCTCAAACATGGGGTTTTGGGGGTCAAATTGAGGATTTGGGGGGTCAAACCGCGGGATTTTGGGGTCAGCTGAGGATTTGGGGTCCCCAGAGAGATTTTGGGGTCAAATTGGTGAACTTTGAGGTGAAACTGGGGGATTTGGGGGTCAAATTTGTGAATGTAGGGGTAAAGTAGGGGGATTTGGGGGTAAAACTGGTCCAATTGGTGAATTTTGAGGTGAAACTGGGGGATTTGGGGGTCAAATTTGTGCATTTTGGGGTGAAACTGGGGGATTTGGGGGTGAAACAGGTCCAATTGGTGAATTTTGGGGGAAAATGGGAGGATTTGGGGGTCAAATTTGTGCATTTTGGGGTGAAACGGGGGGATTCTGGGGTTAAATCTGTGAATTTTGAGGCGAATCTGGGGGATTTGGGGGTGAAACAGGTCAAATTGTGCATTGCGGGGTGAAACAGGGGGATTTGGGGGTCCAATTTGTGAATGTAGGAGTAAAGTAGGGGGATTTGGGGGTAAAACTGGTCCAATTTGTGAATTTTGAGGTGAAACTGGGGGATTTGGGGGTCAAATTTGTGCATTTTGGGGTGAAACTGGGGGATTTGGGGGTGAAACAGGTCAAATTGTGCATTGCGGGGTGAAACTGGGGGATTTGGGTGTCAAATTTGTGCATTGTGGGGTGAAACGGGGGGATTCTGGGGGTGTCAGAGCATATTTTGGGGTGAAAATGGGGGATTTGGGAGTAAAACAGGTCAAATTGGTGAATTTTGGGGGAAAATGGGGGGATTTGAGGGTAAAAGAGGTCAAATTTTTGAATGTGGGGGAGAAACGGGGGATTTGGGGGTCAGATCTGTGAATTTTGAGGCGAATCTGGGGGATTTGGGGGTGAAACAGGTCAACTTTGTGCATTGTGGGGTGAAACGGGGGGATTTCAGGGGTGCCAGAGCAGATTTGGGGGTCCAAATGGGGGATTTGGGCTCAAACATGGGGTTTTGGTGTTCAAATTGAGGATTTGGGGGTCAAACCGAGGGATTTTGGGGTCAGCTGAGGATTTGGGGTCCCCAGAGAGATTTTGGGGTCAAATTGGTGAACTTTGAGGTGAAACTGGGGGATTTGGGGGTCAAATTTGTGAATGTAGGGGTAAAGTAGGGGGATTTGGGGGTAAAACTGGTCCAATTGGTGAATTTTGAGGTGAAACTGGGGGATTTGGGGGTCAAATTTGTGCATTTTGGGTTGAAACTGGGGGATTTGGGGGTGAAACAGGTCAAATTGGTGAATTTTGGGGGAAAATGGGGGATTTGGGGGTGAAACAGGTCAAATTGTGCATTTTGGGGTGCAACAGGGGGATTTCGGGGGTGCCAGAGCAGATTTGGGGGTCCAAATGGGGGATTTGGGCTCAAACATGGGGTTTTGGGGGTCAAATTGAGGATTTGGGGGTCAAACCGCGGGATTTTGGGGTCAGCTGAGGATTTGGGGTCCCCAGAGAGATTTTGGGGTCAAATTGGTGAACTTTGAGGTGAAACTGGGGGATTTGGGGGTCAAATTTGTGAATGTAGGGGTAAAGTAGGGGGATTTGGGGGTAAAACTGGTCCAATTGGTGAATTTTGAGGTGAAACTGGGGGATTTGGGGGTCAAATTTGTGAACTTTGGGTTGAAACTGGGGGATTTGGGGGTGAAACAGGTCAAATTGGTGAATTTTGGGGGAAAATGGGGGGATTTGGGGGTCAAATTTGTGCATTGTGGGGTGAAACGGGGGGATTTTGGGGTCAAATCTGTGAATTTTGAGGCGAATCTGGGGGATTTGGGGGTGAAACAGGTCAAATTGTGCATTGCGGGGTGAAACAGGGGGATTTGGGGGTCAAATTTGTGAATGTAGGGGTAAAGTAGGGGGATTTGGGGGTAAAACTGGTCCAATTGGTGAATTTTGAGGTGAAACTGGGGATTTTGGGCTCAAATTTGTGCATTTTGGGGTGCAACTGGGGGATTTGGGGGTGAAACAGGTCAAATTGGTGAATTTTGGGGGAAAATGGGGGGTTTGGGGGTCAAATTTGTGCATTGTGGGGTGAAACGGGGGGATTTTGGGGTCAAATCTGTGATTTTTGAGGCGAATCTGGGGGATTTGGGGGTGAAACAGGTCAAATTGTGCATTGCGGGGTGAAACAGGGGGATTTGGGGGTCAAATTTGTGAATGTAGGGGTAAAGTAGGGGGATTTGGGGGTAAAACTGGTCCAATTTGTGAATTTTGAGGGGAAACTGGGGGATTTGGGGGTCAAATCTGTGAATTTTGGGTTGAAACTGGAGGATTTGGGGGTGAAACAGGTCAAATTGTGCATTGAGGGGTGAAACAGGGGGATTTGGGGGTCAAATTGGTGCATTGTGGGGTGAAATGGGGGGATTCTGGGGGTGTCAGAGCAGATTTTGGGGTGAAACTGGGGGATTTGGGAGTAAAACACGTCAAATTGGTGAATTTTGGGGGAAAATGGGGGATTTTGGGGTAAAAGAGGTCAAATTTTTGAATGTGGGGGAGAAACGGGGGGATTTGGGGGTGAAATCTGTGAATTTTGGGTTGAAACTGGAGGATTTGGGGGTGAAACAGGTCAAATTTGTGCATTGTGGGGTGAAACGGGGGGATTTCGGGGGTGCCAGAGCAGATTTGGGGGTCCAAATGGGGGATTTGGGCCCAAACATGGGGTTTTGGGGGTCAAATTGAGGATTTGGGGGTCAAACCGAGGGATTTTGGGGTCAGCTGAGGATCTGGGGTCCCCAGAGAGATTTTGGGGTCAAATTGGTGAACTTTGAGGTGAAACGGGGGATTTGGGGGTCAAATTTTGAATGTAGGGGTAAAGTAGGGGGATTTGGGGGTAAAACTGGTCCAATTGGTGAATTTTGAGGTGAAACTGGGGGATTTTGGGCTCTAATTTGTGCATTTTGGGGTGAAACTGGGGGATTTGGGGATGAAACAGGTCAAATTGGTGAATTTTGGGGGAAAATGGGGGGATTTGGAGGTCAAATTTGTGCATTTTGGGGTGAAACAGGGGGATTTTGGGGTTAATTCTGTGAATTTTGAGGCGAATCTGGGGGATTTGGGGGTGAAAGAGTTCAAATTGTGCATTGTGGGGTGAAACAGGGGGATTTGGGGATCAGATTTGTGAATGTAGGGGTAAAGTAGGGGGATTTTGGGGTAAAACTGGTCCAATTGGTGAATTTTGAGGTGAAACTGGGGGATTTGGGAGTGAAATCTGTGAATTTTGAGGTGAAACTGGAGGATTTGGGGGTCAAATTTGTGAATGTAGGGGTAAAGTAGGGGGATTTGGGGGTAAAACTGGTCCAATCTGTGAATTTTGAGGTGAAACTGGGGATTTTGGGCTAATATTTGTGCATTTTGGGGTGCAACTGGGGGATTTGGGGGTGAAACAGGTCAAATTGGTGAATTTTGGGGAAAATGGGGGGATTTGGGGTAAAAGAGGTCAAAATGTGGGGGGATTTGGGGGTGAAATCTGTGAATTTTGAGGTGAAACTGGAGGATTTGGGGGTGAAACAGGTCAAATTTGTGCATTGTGGGGTGAAACGGGGGGATTTCGCGGGTGCCAGAGCAGATTTGGGGGTCCAAATGGGGGATTTGGGCTCAAACATGGGGTTTTGGGGGTCAAATTGAGGATTTGGGGGTCAAACCGCGGGATTTTGGGGTCAGCTGAGGATTTGGGGTCCCCAGAGAGATTTTGGGGTCAAATTGGTGAACTTTGAGGTGAAACTGGGGGATTTGGGGGTCAAATTTGTGAATGTAGGGGTAAAGTAGGGGGATTTGGGGGTAAAACTGGTCCAATCTGTGAATTTTGAGGTGAAACTGGGGAATTTTGGGCTAATATTTGTGCATTTTGGGGTGCAACTGGGGGATTTGGGGATGAAACAGGTCAAATTGGTGAATTTTGGGGGAAAATGGGGGGATTTTGGTGTCAAATTTGTGCATTTTGGGGTGAAACAGGGGGATTTTGGGGTCAAATCTGTGAATTTTGAGGCGAATCTGGGGGATTTGGGGGTGAAACAGGTCAAATTGTGCATTGCGGGGTGAAACTGGTGGATTTGGGGGTCAAATTTGTGAATGTAGGGGTAAAGTAGGGGGATTTTGGGGTAAAACTGGTCCAATTTGTGAATTTTGAGGGGAAACTGGGGGATTTGGGGGTCAAATTTGTGAACTTTGGGTTGAAACTGGGGGATTTGGGGGTCAAATTTGTGAATGTAGGGGTAAAGTAAGGGGATTTGGGGGTAAAACTGGTCCAATCTGTGAATTTTGAGGCGAATCTGGGGGATTTGGGGGTGAAAGAGTTCAAATTTGTGCATTTTGGGGTGCAACTGGGGGATTTGGGGGTGAAACAGGTCAAATTGGTGAATTTTGTGGGAAAATGGGGGGATTGTGGGGTGAAACAGGTCAAATTTTGTGAATTTGTGGGGTGAAACGGGGGATTTGGGGGTCAAATCTGTGAATTTTGAGGGTAAACTGGGGCATTTGGGAGTAAAACAGGTCAAATTGGAGAATTTTGGGGGAAAGTGGGGTGATTTTGGGGTAAAACTGGTCCAATTGGTGAATTTTGAGGGGAAACTGGGGGATTTGGGGGTGAAATCTGTGAATTTTGAGGTGAAACTGGAGGATTTGGGGGTGAAACAGGTCAAATTGGTGAATTTTGGGGGAAAATGGGGGGATTTGGGGGTGAAACAGGTCAAATCTGTGCATTGTGGGGTGAAACGGGGGGATTTCGCGGGTGCCAGAGCAGATTTGGGGGTCCAAATGGGGGATTTGGGCTCAAACATGGGGTTTTGGGGGTCAAATTGAGGATTTGGGGGTCAAACCGCGGGATTTTGGGGTCAGCTGAGGATTTGGGGTCCCCAGAGAGATTTTGGGGTCAAATTGGTGAACTTTGAGGTGAAACTGGGGGATTTGGGGGTCAAATTTGTGAATGTAGGGGTAAAGTAGGGGGATTTGGGGGTAAAACTGGTCCAATTGGTGAATTTTGAGGTGAAACTGGGGGATTTGGGGGTCAAATTTGTGAACTTTGGGTTGAAACTGGGGGGATTCTGGGGTCAAATCTGTGAATTTTGAGGCGAATCTGGGGGATTTGGGGGTGAAACAGGTCAAATTGTGCATTGCGGGGTGAAACAGGGGGATTTGGGGGTCCAATTTGTGAATGTAGGGGTAAAGTAGGGGGATTTGGGGGTAAAACTGGTCCAATCTGTGAATTTTGAGGTGAAACTGGGGGATTTGAGGGTCAAATTTGTGCATTTTGGGGTGAAACTGGAGGATTTGGGGGTGAAACAGGTCAAATTGGTGAATTTTGGGGGAAAATGGGAGGATTTGGGGGTCAAATTTGTGCATTTTGGGGTGAAACGGGGGGATTTTGGGGTCAAATCTGTGAATTTTGAGGCGAATCTGGGGGATTTGGGGGTGAAACAGGTCAAATTGTGCATTGCGGGGTGAAACAGGGGGATTTGGGGGTCAAATTTGTGAATGTAGGGGTAAAGTAGGGGGATAGGGGGTAAAACTGGTCCAATTGGTGAATTTTGAGGTGAAACTGGGGGATTTGGGGGTCAAATTTGTGCATTTTGGGGTGAAATGGGAGGATTCTGGGGGTGTCAGAGCAGATTTTGATGTGAAACTGGGAGATTTGGGAGTAAAACAGGTCAAATTGGTGAATTTTGGGGGAAAATGGGGGGACTTCGCGGTAAAAGAGGTCAAATTTTGAATGTGGGGGAGAAACGGGGGGATTTGCGGGTGAAATCTGTGAATTTTGAGGTGAAACTGGAGGATTTGGGGGTGAAACAGGTCAACTTTGTGCATTGTGGGGTGAAACGGGGGGATTTCGGGGGTGCCAGAGCAGATTTGGGGGTCCAAATGGGGGATTTGGGCTCAAACATGGGGTTTTGGGGGTCAAATTGAGGATTTGGGGGGTCAAACCGAGGGATTTTGGGGTCAGCTGAGGATTTGGGGTCCCCAGAGAGATTTTGGGGTCAAATTGGTGAACTTTGAGGTGAAACTGGGGGATTTGGGGGTCAAATTTGTGAATGTAGGGGTAAAGTAGGGGGATTTGGGGGTAAAACTGGTCCAATTGGTGAATTTTGAGGTGAAACTGGGGGATTTGGGGGTCAAATTTGTGCATTTTGGGGTGCAACTGGGGGATTTGGGGGTGAAACAGGTCAAATTGGTGAATTTTGGGGGAAAATGGGGGGATTTGGGGGTCAAATTTGTGCATTTTGGGGTGAAACAGGGGGATTTTGGGGTCAAATCTGTGAATTTTGAGGCGAATCTGGGGGATTTGGGGGTGAAACAGGTCAAATTGTGCATTGCGGGGTGAAACAGGGGGATTTGGGGGTCAAATTTGTGAATGTAGGGGTAAAGTAGGGGGATAGGGGGTAAAACTGGTCCAATTGGTGAATTTTGAGGTGAAACTGGGGGATTTGGGGGTCAAATTTGTACATCTTGGGGTGAAATGGGGGGATTCTGGGGGTGTCAGAGCATATTTTTTGGGGTGAAATGGGGGGATTTGGGGGTGAAACAGGTCAAATTGGTGAATTTTCGGGGAAAATGGGGGGACTTTGGGGTAAAAGAGGTCAAATTGGTGAAGTTTGAGGTGAAACTGGGGGATTTGGGGGTGAAAAGGTCTGTGAATTTTGAGGGGAAACTGGGGGATTTGGGGGTGAAACAGGTCAAATTGTGCATTGTGGGGTGAAACGGGGGGATTTGGGGGGATTTGGGGGTCCAAATGGGGGTGAAACGAGGATTTGGGGGATGTCAAATTGGTGAATTTTGGGGTGAAACTGGGGGATTTGGGGGATTTTGGGGTGAAACAGGTGAAAATTTGGGGGCATTTTGGGGTGAAATGGGGGATTTGGGGGATTTGGGATTTCGGGGTGCCAGAGCAGATTTGGGGGTCCAAATGGGGGATTTGGGCTCAAACATGGGGTTTGGGGGTCAAATTGAGGATTTGGGGGTCAAACCGCGGGATTTTGGGGTCAGCTGAGGATTTGGGGTCCCCAGAGAGATTTTGGGGTCAAATTGGTGAACTTTGAGGTGAAACTGGGGGATTTGGGGGTCAAATTTGTGAATGTAGGGGTAAAGTAGGGGGATTTGGGGGTAAAACTGGTCCAATTGGTGAATTTTGAGGTGAAACTGGGGGATTTGGGGGTCAAATTTGTGCATTTTGGGGTGAAACTGGGGGATTTGGGGGTGAAACAGGTCAAATTGGTGAATTTTGGGGGAAAATGGGGGGATTTGGGGGTCAAATTTGTGCATTTTGGGGTGAAACGGGGATTTTGGGGTCAAATCTGTGAATTTTGAGGCGAATCTGGGGGATTTGGGGGTGAAACAGGTCAAATTGTGCATTGCGGGGTGAAACAGGGGGATTTGGGGGTCAAATTTGTGAATGTAGGGGTAAAGTAGGGGGATTTGGGGGTAAAACTGGTCCAATTGGTGAATTTTGAGGTGAAACTGGCGGATTTGGGGGTCAAATTTGTGCATTTTCGGGTGAAATGGGGGGATTTGGGGGTGAAACAGAGCAAATTGGTTTTGGGGTGAAACTGGGGGATTTGGGGGTGAAACATTGTGGGGTCAAATTGGTGAATTTTGGGGTGAAAATGGGGGGATTTGGGAGTAAAACAGGTCAAATTGGTGAATTTTGGGGGAAAATGGGGTAAAAGAGGTCAAAATTTTGAATGTGGGGAGACACGGGGGGATTTTGGGGTCAAATTTGTGAATTTTGGGTTGAAACTGGGAGATTTTGGGGTGAAACAGGTCAACTTTGTGCATTGTGGGGTGAAACGGGGGGATTTCGCGGGTGCCAGAGCAGATTTGGGGGTCCAAATGGGGGATTTGGGCTCAAACATGGGGTTTTGGGGGTCAAATTGAGGATTTGGGGGTCAAACCGAGGGATTTTGGGGTCAGCTGAGGATTTGGGGTCCCCAGAGAGATTTTGGGGTCAAATTGGTGAACTTTGAGGTGAAACTGGGGGATTTGGGGGTCAAATTTGTGAATGTAGGGGTAAAGTAGGGGGATTTGGGGGTAAAACTGGTCCAATTGGTGAATTTTGAGGTGAAACTGGGGGATTTGGGGGTCAAATTTGTGAATGTAGGGGTAAAACTGGGGGATTTGGGGGTGAAACAGGTCAAATTGGTGAATTTTGGGGGAAAATGGGAGGATTTGGGGGTCAAATTTGTGCATTTTGGGGTGCAACTGGGGGATTTTGGGGTCAAATCTGTGAATTTTGAGGAAATCTGGGGCATTTGGGGGTGAAAGAGTTCAAATTTGTGCATTGCAGGGTGAAACAGGGGGATTTGGGGGTCCAATTTGTGAATGTAGGGGTAAAGTAGGGGGATTTTGGGGGTAAAACTGGTCAAATTGGTGAACTTTGAGGTGAAACTGGGGGATTTGGCGGTCAAATTTGTGCATTTTGGGGTGAAATGGGAGGATTCTGGGGGTGTCAGAGCATATTTTGGGGTGAAACTGGAGGATTTGGGGGTGAAACAGGTCAAATTGGTGAATTTTGGGGGAAAATGGGGGGACTTCGGGGTAAAAGAGGTCAAAATTTTGAATGTGGGGGAAAAACGGGGAGGGGTATTTGGGGTCAAATCTGTGAATTTTGAGGCGAAACTGGAGGATTTGGGGGTGAAACAGGTCAACTTTGTGCATTGTGGGGTGAAACGGGGGGATTTCGGGGGTGCCAGAGCAGATTTGGGGGTCCAAATGGGGGATTTGGGCTCAAACATGGGGTTTTGGGGGTCAAATTGAGGATTTGGGGGTCAAACCGAGGGATTTTGGGGTCAGCTGAGGATTTGGGGTCCCCAGAGAGATTTTGGGGTCAAATTGGTGAACTTTGAGGTGAAACTGGGGGATTTGGGGGTCAAATTTGTGAATGTAGGGGTAAAGTAGGGGGATTTGGGGGTAAAACTGGTCCAATTGGTGAATTTTGAGGTGAAACTGGGGGATTTGGGGGTCAAATTTGTGCATTTTGGGGTGAAACTGGGGGATTTGGGGGTGAAACAGGTCAAATTGGTGAATTTTGGGGGAAAATGGGAGGATTTGGGGGTCAAATTTGTGCATTTTGGGGTGAAACGGGGGGATTTTGGGGTCAAATCTGTGAATTTTGAGGCGAATCTGGGGGATTTGGGGGTGAAACAGGTCAAATTGTGCATTGCGGGGTGAAACAGGGGGATTTGGGGGTCAAATTTGTGAATGTAGGGGTAAAGTAGGGGGATTTGGGGGTAAAACTGGTCCAATTGGTGAATTTTGAGGTGAAACTGGGGGATTTGGGGGTCAAATTTGTGCATTTTGGGGTGAAACCGGGGGATTTGGGGGTGAAACAGGTCAAATTGGTGAATTTTGGGGGAAAATGGGGGGATTTGGGGGTCAAATTTGTGCATTGTGGGGTGAAATGGGGGATTCTGGGGGTGTCAAATCTGATTTTGGGGTGAAAATCTGGGGGATTTGGGGGTAAAACAGGTCAAATTGTGAATTTTGCGGGGGAAAATGGGGGGATTTTGGGGTAAAAGAGGTCAAATTCTTGAATGTGGGGGAGAAACTGGGGGATTTGGGGGTGAAATCTGTGAATTTTGGGGTGCAACTGGGAGATTTTGGGGCGAAACAGGTCAACTTTGTGCATTGTGGGGTGAAACGGGGGATTTTGGGGTGCCAGAGCACAGTTGGGGGTCCAAAGGGGCGACTTGGGCTCAAACATGGGGTTTTGGTGTTCAAATTGAGGATTTTGGGGGTCAAACCGCGGGATTTTGGGGTCAGCTGAGGATTTGGGGTCCCCAGAGAGATTTTGGGGTCAAATTGGTGAACTTTGAGGTGAAACTGGGGGATTTGGGGGTCAAATTTGTGAATGTAGGGGTAAAGTAGGGGGATTTGGGGGTAAAACTGGTCCAATTGGTGAATTTTGAGGTGAAACTGGGGGATTTGGGGGTCAAATTTGTGCATTTTGGGGTGAAACTGGGGGATTTGGGGGTGAAACAGGTCAAATTGGTGAATTTTGGGGGAAAATGGGGGGATTTGGAGGTCAAATTTGTGCATTGTGGGGTGAAACAGGGGGATTTTGGGGTCAAATCTGTGAATTTTGAGGCGAATCTGGGGGATTTGGGGGTGAAACAGGTCAAATTGTGCATTGTGGGGTGAAACAGGGGGATTTGGGGATCAGATTTGTGAATGTAGGGGTAAAGTAGGGGGATTTTGGGGTAAAACTGGTCCAATTGGTGAATTTTGAGGGGAAACTGGGGGATTTGGGAGTGAAATCTGTGAATTTTGAGGTGAAACTGGAGGATTTGGGGGTCAAATTTGTGAATGTAGGGGTAAAGTAGGGGGATTTGGGGGTAAAACTGGTCCAATTTGGTGAATTTTGAGGGGAAAACTGGGGGATTTGGGGGTCAAATTTGTGAACATTTTGGGGTTGAAACTGGGGGATTTGGTGGGTCAAATTGGTGAATTTTGGGGGAAACTGGGGGATTTGGGGGTAAAAGAGGTCAAATTTGTGCATTTTGGAGGTGAAACGGGGGGATTTGGGGGTCAAATTTGTGCATTTGGGGTGAAACTGGGGATTTGGGGGTGAAACAGGTCAAATTGGTGAATTTTGGGGGAAAATGGGGGATTTGGGGTCAAAAGAGGTCAAATTTTTGAATGTGGGGTGAAAACTGGGGGATTTGGGGGTCAAATTGGTGAATTTTGGGGTGAAACTGGGGGATTTGGGGGTGAAACATCAAATTGGTGAATTTTGGGGGAAAATGGGGGATTTGGGGGTGAAACAGGTCAAATTGGTGAATTTTGGGGTGAAACGGGGGATTTGGGGGTGCCAGAGCAGATTTGGGGGTCCAAATGGGGGATTTGGGGTGAAACATGGGGTTTTGGGGGTCAAATTGAGGATTTGGGGGTCAAAGGATTTTGGGGTCAGCTGAGGATTTGGGGGTCCCCAGAGAGAGGTCAAATTGGTGAATTTTGAGGTGAAACTGGGGGATTTGGGGGTCAAATTTGTGAATGTAGGGGTGAAGTGGGGGATTTGGGGTAAAACTGGTCCAATTGGTGAATTTTGAGGTGAAACTGGGGGATTTTGGGTCAAATGCATTTTGGGGTGAAACAGATTTGGGGTCGTGAATTTTGACTGGGGGATTTGGGTGGATTGTGCATTGGGGGTGAAACAGGGGGATTTGGGGGTCAAATTTGTGAATGGTGAAATGGGGATTTGGGGGGGTCATTGGTGAATTTTGGGTGAAACATTTGGGGGTCAAATTTGTGCATTTTGGGGTGAAAATGGGGTGGTGAATTTTGAGGTCTGGGGGATTTGGGGGGTGAAATTTGGATTTGGGGGTCTGGGGGTAAAACTGAATTTTGAAACTGGGGGATTTGGGGGTCAAAATTTTGGGGTGAAACTGGGGGATTTTGAAACAGGTCAAAATTTGAAACTGGATTTGATTTGTGGGGTGAAACAGGGGATGGGGGATTTGAACAGGTCAGTGTATGCATGGGGTGATTTCTCGGGGGTGCCAGAGCAGATTTGGGGGTCCAAATGGGGGATTTGGGCCCAAACATGGGGTTTTGGGGGTCAAATTGAGGATTTGGGGGGTCAAACCGAGGGATATTGGGGTCAGCTGAGGATCTGGGGTCCCCAGAGAGATTTTGGGGTCAAATTGGTGAACTTTGAGGTGAAACAGGGGGATTTGGGGGTCAAATTTTGAATGTAGGGGTAAAGTAGAGGGATTTTGGGGTAAAACTGGTCCAATTGGTGAATTTTGAGGTGAAACTGGGGGATTTTGGGCTCTAATTTGTGCATTTTGGGGTGAAACTGGGGGATTTGGGGATGAAACAGGTCAAATTGGTGAATTTTGGGGGAAAATGGGGGGATTTGGAGGTCAAATTTGTGCATTTTGGGGTGAAACAGGGGGATTTTGGGGTCAAATCTGTGAATTTTGAGGCGAATCTGGGGGATTTGGGGGTGAAACAGGTCAAATTGTGCATTGCGGGGTGAAACTGGTGGATTTGGGGGTCAAATTTGTGAATGTAGGGGTAAAGTAGGGGGATTTTGGGGTAAAACTGGTCCAATTTGTGAATTTTGAGGGGAAACTGGGGGATTTGGGGGTCAAATTTGTGAACTTTGGGTTGAAACTGGGGGATTTGGGGGTCAAATTTGTGAATGTAGGGGTAAAGTAAGGGGATTTGGGGGTAAAACTGGTCCAATTTGTGAATTTTGAGGTGAAACTGGGGGTTTTGAGGGTCAAATTTGTGCATTCTGGGGTGCAACTGGGGGATTTGGGGGTGAAACAGGTCAAATTGATGAATTTTGGGGAAAATGGGGCGATTTTGGGGTAAAAGAGGTCAAATTTTTGAATGTGGGGGAGAAACGGGGGGATTTGGGGGTGAAATCTGTGAATTTTGAGGTGAAACTGGAGGATTTGGGGGTGAAACAGGTCAAATTGGTGAATTTTGGGGGAAAATGGGGGGATTTGGGGGTGAAACAGGTCAAATTGGTGCATTGTGGGGTGAAATGAGGGGGATTTCGGGGGTGCCAGAGCAGATTTGGGGGTCCAAATGGGGGATTTGGGCTCAAACATGGGGTTTTGGGGGTCAAATTGAGGATTTGGGGGGTCAAACCGCGGGATTTTGGGGTCAGCTGAGGATCTGGGGTCCCCAGAGAGATTTGGGGGTCAAATTTGTGAATTTTGAGGTGAAACTGGGGGATTTGGGGGTCAAATTTGTGAATGTAGGGGTAAAGTAGGGGGATTTGGGGGTAAAACTGGTCCAATTGGTGAATTTTGAGGTGAAACTGGGGGATTTGGGGGTCAAATTTGTGCATTTTGGGGTGAAATGGTGGGATTCTGGGGTCAAATCTGTGAATTTTGAGGCGAATCTGGGGGATTTGGGGGTGAAACAGGTCAAATTGTGCATTGCGGGGTGAAACAGGGGGATTTGGGGGTCCAATTTGTGAATGTAGCTGTAAAGTAGGGGGATTTGGGGGTAAACACTGGTCCAATCTGTGAATTTTGAGGTGAAACAGGGGGATTTGGGGGCTCAAATTTGTGCATTTTGGGGTGAAACTGGGGGATTTGGGGGTGAAACAGGTCAAATTGGTGAATTTTGAGGTGAAACTGGGGGATTTGGGGGTCAAATTTGTGCATTTTGGGGTGAAATGGGAGGATTCTGGGGGTGTCAGAGCAGATTTTGATGTGAAACTGGGAGATTTGGGAGTAAAACAGGTCAAATTGGTGAATTTTGGGGGAAAATGGGGGGACTTCGGGGTAAAAGAGGTCAAAATTTTGAATGTGGGGAGACACGGGGGGATTTTGGGGTCAAATCTGTGAATTTTGGGTTGAAACTGGAGGATTTGGGGGTGAAACAGGTCAAATTTGTGCATTGTGGGGTGAAACGGGGGGATTTCGGGGGTGCCAGAGCAGATTTGGGGGTCCAAATGGGGGATTTGGGCCCAAACATGGGGTTTTGGGGGTCAAATTGAGGATTTGGGGGGTCAAACCGAGGGATATTGGGGTCAGCTGAGGATCTGGGGTCCCCAGAGAGATTTTGGGGTCAAATTGGTGAACTTTGAGGTGAAACTGGGGGATTTGGGGGTCAAATTTTGAATGTAGGGGTAAAGTAGAGGGATTTTGGGGTAAAACTGGTCCAATTTGTGCATTTTGGGGTGAAACTGGGGGATTTGGGGTCAAATTTGTGCATTTTGGGGTTGAAACTGGGGGATTTGGGGGTGAAACAGGTCAAATTGTGCATTTTGGGGTGAAACAGGGGGATTTGGGGGTCAAATTGGTGCATTGTGGGGTGAAATGGGGGGATTCTGGGGGTGTCAGAGCATATTTTGGGGTGAAAATGGGGGATTTGGGAGTAAAACTGGTCAAATTGGTGAATTTTGGGGGAAAATGGGGCGATTTTGGGGTAAAAGAGGTCAAATTTTTGAATGTGGGGGAGAAACGGGGGATTTGGGGGTCAAATTTGTGCATTTTGGGGTGAAACTGGGGGATTTGGGGGTGAAACAGGTCAAATTGGTGCATTGTGGGGTGAATCTGGGGATTTCGGGGGTGCCAGAGCAGATTTGGGGGTCCAAATGGGGGATTTGGGCCCAAACATGGGGTTTTGGGGGTCAAATTGAGGATTGGGGGGTCAAACCGCGGGATTTTGGGGTCAGCTGAGGATTTGGGGTCCCCAGAGAGATTTTGGGGTCAAATTGGTGAACTTTGAGGTGAAACTGGGGGATTTGGGGGTCAAATTTGTGAATGTAGGGGTAAAGTAGGGGGATTTGGGGGTAAAACTGGTCCAATTGGTGAATTTTGAGGTGAAACTGGGGGATTTGGGGGTCAAATTTGTGCATTTTGGGGTGAAACTGGGGGATTTGGGGGTGAAACAGGTCAAATTGGTGAATTTTGGGGGAAAATGGGAGGATTTGGGGGTCAAATTTGTGCATTTTGGGGTGAAACGGGGGGATTTTGGGGTCAAATCTGTGAATTTTGAGGCGAATCTGGGGGATTTGGGGGTGAAACAGGTCAAATTGTGCATTGCGGGGTGAAACAGGGGGATTTGGGGGTCAAATTTGTGAATGTAGGGGTAAAGTAGGGGGATTTGGGGGTAAAACTGGTCCAATTGGTGAATTTTGAGGTGAAACTGGGGGATTTGGGGGTCAAATTTGTGCATTTTGGGGTGAAACTGGGGGATTTGGGGGTGAAACAGGTCAAATTGGTGAATTTTGGGGGAAAATGGTGGGATTTGGGGGTCAAATTTGTGCATTGTGGGGTGAAATGGGGGGATTCTGGGGGTGTCAGAGCAGATTTTGGGGTGAAAATGGGGGATTTGGGAGTAAAACAGGTCAAATTGGTGAATTTTGGGGGAAAATGGGGGGATTTTGGGGTAAAAGAGGTCAAATTTTTGAATGTGGGGGAGAAACAGGGGGATTTGGGGGTGAAATCTGTGAATTTTGAGGTGAAACTGGAGGATTTGGGGGTGAAACAGGTCAACTTTGTGCATTGTGGGGTGAAACGGGGGATTTTGGGGTGCCAGAGCAGATTTGGGGGTCCAAATGGGGGATTTGGGCTCAAACATGGGGATTTGGGGGTCAAATTGAGGATTTGGGGGTCAAACCGAGGGATTTTGGGGTCAGCTGAGGATTTGGGGTCCCCAGAGAGATTTTGGGGTCACATTTGAGGACTTTGAGGTGAAACAGGGGGATTTGGGGGTCAAATTTGTGAATGTAGGGGTAAAGTAGGGGGATTTGGGGGTAAAACTGGTCCAATTGGTGAATTTTGAGGTGAAACTGGGGGATTTGGGGGTCAAATTTGTGCATTTTGCGGGGTGAAACAGGGGGATTTGGGGGTGAAACAGGTCAAATTTGGTGAATTTTGGGTTGAAAATGGGGGGATTTGGGGGTGAAACAGGTCAAATTTGGTGAATTTTGGGGGAAAATGGTGGGATTTTGGGGTCAAATTTGTGCCTTTTGAGGTGAAACGGGGGATTCTGGGGGTCAAATCTGTGATTTTTGGGGGGTCAAACCGGGGGATTTGGGGTCAGTGAAACAGGTCAAATTGGTGAATTTTGAGGGTGAAAACTGGGGGATTTGGGGTAAAAGAGGTCAAATTTGTGAATGTGGGGGTAGAAACGGGGGGATTTGGGGGGGTCCAATTGTGAATTTTGAGGTGAAACTGATTTGGGGGTCAAATTTTGAGGTGAAACTGGGGGATTTGGGGGTGAAACAGGTCAAATTGTGAATTTTTGGATTTGGGGGAATTTGGGGGAAAATGGGGGGGGTGTGGGGTGAAACAGGTCAAATTGTGCATTTTGGGGTGAAACGGGGGGATTTCGGGGGTGCCAGAGCAGATTTGGGGGTCCAAATGGGGGATTTGGGCTCAAACATGGGGTTTTGGGGGTCAAATTGAGGATTTGGGGGTCAAACCGCGGGATTTTGGGGTCAGCTGAGGATTTGGGGTCCCCAGAGAGATTTTGGGGTCAAATTGGTGAACTTTGAGGTGAAACTGGGGGATTTGGGGGTCAAATTTGTGAATGTAGGGGTAAAGTAGGGGGATTTGGGGGTGAAACAGGTCCAATTGGTGAATTTTGGGGGAAAATGGGAGGATTTGGGGGTCAAATTTGTGCATTTTGGGGTGCAACCGGGGGATTTGGGGGTGAAACAGATTTGGGGGTCCAAATGGGGGATTTGGGGGTGAAACATGGGGTTTTGGGGGTCAAATTGAGGATTTGGGGGTCAAACCGAGGGATTTGGGGTCAGCTGAGGATCTGGGGTCCCCAGAGAGATTTTGGGGTCAAAGGTCAAATTGTGCATTTTGGGTTGAAACTGGGGGATTTGGGGGTCAAATTTGTGAATGTAGGGGTAAAGTAGGGGGATTTTGGGGTCAGCTGAAACATTTTGGGGTCAAATTGGTGAACTTTGAGGTGAAACTGGGGGATTTGGGGGTCAAATTTGTGAATGTAGGGGTAAAGTAGGGGGATTTGGGGGTAAAACTGGTCCAATCTGTGAATTTTGAGGTGAAACTGGGGGATTTGAGGGTCAAATTTGTGAACTTTGGGTTGAAACTGGGGGATTTGGGGGTGAAACAGGTTAACTTTGTGCATTGTGGGGTGAAAATGGGGGGATTTGGGGGTCAAATTGTGCATTTTGGGTTGAAACTGGGGGATTTGGGGGTCAAATTGTGAATTTTGGGGAAACTGGGGGATTTGGGGGTGAAACAAATTGGTGAAACTGGGGGATTTGGGGGTCTGGGGTAAAAATTTGGGGGTGAAACTGGGGGATTTGGGGGTCAAATTTGTGTGGGGTGAAACTGGGGGATTTGGGGGTGAAACAGGTCAAATTGGTGAAGGGTAAAAGAGGTCAAAATTTTGAATGTGGGGAGACACGGGGGGATTTTGGGGTCAAATCTGTGAATTTTGGGTTGAAACTGGAGGATTTGGGGGTGAAACAGGTCAACTTTGTGCATTGTGGGGTGAAACGGGGGGATTTCGGGGGTGCCAGAGCAGATTTGGGGGTCCAAATGGGGGATTTGGGCTCAAACATGGGGTTTTGGTGTTCAAATTGAGGATTTGGGGGTCAAACCGAGGGATTTTGGGGTCAGCTGAGGATTTGGGGTCCCCAGAGAGATTTTGGGGTCAAATTGGTGAACTTTGAGGTGAAACAGGGGGATTTGGGGGTCAAATTTGTGAATGTAGGGGTAAAGTAGGGGGATTTGGGGGTAAAACTGGTCCAATTGGTGAATTTTGAGGTGAAACTGGGGGATTTGGGGGTCAAATTTGTGCATTTTGGGGTGAAATGGGGGATTTGGGGGTGAAACAGGTCAAATTGTGAATTTTGGGGGAAAATCTGGGGGGATTTGGTGGGTCAAATTTGTGCATTTTGGGGTGAAACTGGGGGATTTTGGGGGTCAAATTTGTGAATTTTGGGGTGAAATGGGGGATTTGGGGGTGAAAACTGGTCAAATTGGTGAATTTTGAGGGGTGAAACTGGGGGATTTGGGGGTCAAATTTGTGAATTTTGGGGTGAAACTGGGGGATTTGGGGGTCAAAGGTCCAATTTGTGAATTTTGAGGGGAAACAGGGGGATTTGGGGGTCAAATTTGTGCATTTTGGGATGAAACTGGGGGATTTGGGGGTCAAATTTGTGCATTCTGGGGTGAAACTGGGGGATTTGGGGATGAAACAGGTCAAATTGGTGAATTTTGGGGTGAAATGGGAGGATTTTGGGGTCAAATTTGTGCATTGTGGGGTGAAACAGGGGGATTTTGGGGTCAAATCTGTGAATTTTGAGGCGAAATGGGGGATTTGGGGGTGAAACAGGTCAAATTGTGCATTGCGGGGTGAAAGGGGGATTTGGGGGTCAAATTTGTGTTGAATGGGATTTGGGGGTGAGAAAGATTTGGGGGAAAATTTTGGGGTGAAACTTTGGGGGGTGAGGGGTGAAAATCTGTGAATTTTGAAGGATTTGGGGGTCAAATCTGTGAATTGAAACTGGAGGATTTGGGGGTGAAACAGGTCAAATCTGTGCATTGTGGGGTGAAACGGGGGGATTTCGGGGGTGCCAGAGCAGATTTGGGGGTCCAAATGGGGGATTTGGGCTCAAACATGGGGTTTTGGGGGTCAAATTGAGGATTTGGGGGTCAAACCGAGGGATTTTGGGGTCAGCTGAGGATTTGGGGTCCCCAGAGAGATTTTGGGGTCAAATTGGTGAACTTTGAGGTGAAACTGGGGGATTTGGGGGTCAAATTTGTGAATGTAGGGGTAAAGTAGGGGGATTTGGGGGTGAAACTGGTCCAATTGGTGAATTTTGAGGTGAAACTGGGGGATTTGGGGGTCAAGTTTGTGAACTTTGGGTTGAAACTGGGGGATTTGGGGATGAAACAGGTCAAATTGTGCATTGAATTTTGGGGTGAAACAGGGGGATTTGGGGGTCAAATTTGTGCATTGTGGGGTGAACAGGGGGATTTGGGGGTAAAACTGGTCAATTGTGAATTTTGAGGGTGAAACTGGGGGATTTGGGGGTCAAATTTGTGCATGGGGATTTGGGGGTGAAACAGGTCAAATTGGTGAATTTTGGGGTGAAACAGGGGGATTTGGGGGTCAAATTTGTGAATGTAGGGGTGAAAGTAGGGGGATTTGGGGTAAAACTGGTCCAATTGGTGAATTTTGAGGTGAAACTGGGGGATTTGGGGGTCAAATTGTGCATTTTGGGGTGAAATGGGGGGGATTTGGGGGTCAAATTTGTGAATTGGGGTGAAACTGGGGGATTTGGGGGTGAAACAGGTCAAATTGGTGAATTTTGGGGGAAAATGGGGGAGGGGATTTGGGGTAACAGGTCAAAGATTTGGGGTCAAAACTGAATTTTGGGGTGAAACGGGGGATGTGGGGGTGAAACTGAGGGATTTTCTGAAACTGGGGATTTGGGGGTGAAACAGGTCAAATTGGTGCATTGTGGGGTGAAACGGGGGGATTTCAGGGGTGCCAGAGCAGATTTGGGGGTCCAAATGGGGGATTTGGGCTCAAACATGGGGTTTTGGGGGTCAAATTGAGGATTTGGGGGGTCAAACCGAGGGATTTTGGGGTCAGCTGAGGATTTGGGGTCCCCAGAGAGATTTTGGGGTCAAATTGGTGAACTTTGAGGTGAAACTGGGGGATTTGGGGGTCAAATTTGTGAATGTAGGGGTAAAGTAGGGGGATTTGGGGGTAAAACTGGTCCAATTGGTGAATTTTGAGGTGAAACTGGGGGATTTGGGGGTCAAATTTGTGCATTTTGGGATGAAACTGCGGGATTTGGGGGTGAAACAGGTCAAATTGGTGAATTTTGGGGGAAAATGGGGGGATTTGGAGGTCAAATTTGTGCATTGTGGGGTGAAACAGGGGGATTTTGGGGTCAAATCTGTGAATTTTGAGGCGAATCTGGGAGATTTGGGGGTGAAACAGGTCAAATTGTGCATTGAGGGGTGAAACAGGGGGATTTGGGGGTCAAATTTGTCAATGTAGGGGTAAAGTAGGGGGATTTGCGGGTAAAAGAGGTCCAATTTGTGAATTTTAGGGTGAAACATGGGGATTTGGGGGTCAAATTTGTGAATTTTGGGGTGAAACTGGAGGATTTGGGGGTGTCAGAGCAGATTTTGGGGTGAAACTGGGGGATTTGGGGGTGAAACAGGTCAAATTGGTGAATTTTGGGGGAAAATGGGGGGACTTCGGGGTAAAAGAGGTCAAAATTTTGAATGTGGGGAGACACGGGGGGATTTTGGGGTCAAATCTGTGAATTTTGGGTTGAAACTGGAGGATTTGGGGGTGAAACAGGTCAAATTTGTGCATTGTGGGGTGAAACGGGGGGATTTCGGGGGTGCCAGAGCAGATTTGGGGGTCCAAATGGGGGATTTGGGCTCAAACATGGGGTTTTGGGGGTCAAATTGAGGATTTGGGGGGTCAAACCGAGGGATTTTGGGGTCAGCTGAGGATTTGGGGTCCCCAGAGAGATTTTGGGGTCAAATTGGTGAACTTTGAGGTGAAACTGGGGGATTTGGGGGTCAAATTTGTGAATGTAGGGGTAAAGTAGGGGGATTTGGGGGTAAAACTGGTCCAATTGGTGAATTTTGAGGTGAAACTGGGGGATTTGGGGGTCAAATTTGTGAACTTTGGGTTGAAACTGGGGGATTTGGGGGTGAAACAGGTCAAATTGGTGAATTTTGGGGGAAAATGGGGGGATTTGGGGGTCAAATTTGTGCATTGTGGGGTGAAACGGGGGGATTTTGGGGTCAAATCTGTGAATTTTGAGGCGAATCTGGGGGATTTGGGGGTGAAACAGGTCCAATTGTGCATTGCGGGGTGAAACAGGGGGATTTGGGGGTCAAATTTGTGAATGTAGGGGTAAAGTAGGGGGATTTGGGGGTAAAACTGGTCCAATTGGTGAATTTTGAGGTGAAACTGGGGGATTTGGGGGTCAAATTTGTGAACTTTGGGTTGAAACTGGGGGATTTGGGGGTGAAACAGGTCAAATTGGTGAATTTTGGGGGAAAATGGGAGGATTTGGGGGTCAAATTTGTGCATTTTGGGGTGAAACGGGGGGATTTTGGGGTCAAATCTGTGAATTTTGAGGGAAATCCGGGGGATTTGGGGCTGAAACAGGTCAAATTGTGCATTGCGGGGTGAAATGGGGGGATTTGGGGGTCAGCTGAATTTGGGGTCCCCAGAGAGATTTGGGGGTCAAAAAATTGGTGAATTTTGAGGTGAAACTGGAGGATTTGGGGGTGTCAGAGCAGATTTTGGGGTGAAACTGGGGGATTTGGGGGTGAAACAGGTCAAATTGGTGAATTTTGGGGGAAAATGGGGGGACTTCGGGGTAAAAGAGGTCAAAATTTTGAATGTGGGGAGACACGGGGGGATTTTGGGGTCAAATCTGTGAATTTTGGGTTGAAACTGGAGGATTTGGGGGTGAAACAGGTCAACTTTGTGCATTGTGGGGTGAAACGGGGGGATTTCGCGGGTGCCAGAGCAGATTTGGGGGTCCAAATGGGGGATTTGGGCTCAAACATGGGGTTTTGGGGGTCAAATTGAGGATTTGGGGGTCAAACCGAGGGATTTTGGGGTCAGCTGAGGATTTGGGGTCCCCAGAGAGATTTTGGGGTCAAATTGGTGAACTTTGAGGTGAAACTGGGGGATTTGGGGGTCAAATTTGTGAATGTAGGGGTAAAGTAGGGGGATTTGGGGGTAAAACTGGTCCAATTGGTGAATTTTGAGGTGAAACTGGGGGATTTGGGGGTCAAATTTGTGCATTCTGGGGTGAAACTGGGGGATTTGGGGATGAAACAGGTCAAATTGGTGAATTTTGGGGGAAAATGGGGGGATTTGGAGGTCAAATTTGTGCATTGTGGGGTGAAACAGGGGGATTTTGGGGTCAAATCTGTGAATTTTGAGGCGAATCTGGGGGATTTGGGGGTGAAACAGGTCAAATTGTGCATTGCGGGGTGAAACAGGGGGATTTGGGGGTCAAATTTGTGAATGTAGGGGTAAAGTAGGGGGATTTGGGGGTAAAACTGGTCCAATTGGTGAATTTTGAGGTGAAACTGGGGGATTTGGGGGTCAAATTTGTGAACTTTGGGTTGAAACTGGGGGATTTGGGGGTGAAACAGGTCAAATTGGTGAATTTTGGGGGAAAATGGGGGGATTTGGGGGTCAAATTTGTGCATTTTGGGGTGAAACGGGGGGATTTTGGGGTCAAATCTGTGAATTTTGAGGCGAATCTGGGGGATTTGGGGGTGAAACAGGTCAAATTGTGCATTGCGGGGTGAAACAGGGGGATTTGGGGGTCAAATTTGTGAATGTAGGGGTAAAGTAGGGGGATTTGGGGGTAAAACTGGTCCAATTGGTGAATTTTGAGGTGAAACTGGGGGATTTGGGGGTCAAATTTGTGCATCTTGGGGTGAAATGGGGGATTTGGGGGTCTGTCAGAGCATATTTTGGGGTGAAACTGGGGGATTTGGGGGTGAAACAGGTCAAATTGGTGAATTTTGGGGGAAAATGGGGGGACTTCGGGGTAAAAGAGGTCAAAATTTTGAATGTGGGGAGACACGGGGGGATTTGGGGTCAAATCTGTGAATTTTGAGGTGAAACTGGAGGATTTGGGGGTGAAACAGGTCAAATTGTGCATTTTGGGGTGCAACAGGGGGATTTCGGGGGTGCCAGAGCAGATTTGGGGGTCCAAATGGGGGATTTGGGCTCAAACATGGGGTTTTGGGGGTCAAATTGAGGATTTGGGGGTCAAACCGCGGGATTTTGGGGTCAGCTGAGGATTTGGGGTCCCCAGAGAGATTTTGGGGTCAAATTGGTGAACTTTGAGGTGAAACTGGGGGATTTGGGGGTCAAATTTGTGAATGTAGGGGTAAAGTAGGGGGATTTGGGGGTAAAACTGGTCCAATTGGTGAATTTTGAGGTGAAACTGGGGGATTTGGGGGTCAAATTTGTGCATTTTGGGGTGCAACTGGGGGATTTGGGGGTGAAACAGGTCAAATTGGTGAATTTTGGGGGAAAATGGGGGGATTGTGGGGTGAAACAGGTCAAATTGTGCATTGAGGGGTGAAACAGGGGGATTTGGGGGTCAAATTTGTGAATGTAGGGGTAAAGTAGGGGGATTTGGGGGTAAAACTGGTCCAATTGGTGAATTTTGAGGTGAAACTGGGGGATTTGGGGGTCAAATCTGTGAATTTTGAGGTGAAACTGGAGGATTTGGGGGTGAAACAGGTCAAATTGGTGAATTTTGAGGTGAAACTGGGGGATTTGGGGGTCAAATTTGTACATCTTGGGGTGAAATGGGGGGATTCTGGGGGTGTCAGAGCAGATTTTGGGGTGAAACTGGGGGATTTGGGGGTGAAACAGGTCAAATTGGTGAATTTTGGGGGAAAATGGGGGGACTTCGGGGTAAAAGAGGTCAAAATTTTGAATGTGGGGAGACACGGGGGGATTTTGGGGTCAAATCTGTGAATTTTGGGTTGAAACTGGAGGATTTGGGGGTGAAACAGGTCAACTTTGTGCATTGTGGGGTGAAACGGGGGGATTTCAGGGGTGCCAGAGCAGATTTGGGGGTCCAAATGGGGGATTTGGGCTCAAACATGGGGTTTTGGTGTTCAAATTGAGGATTTGGGGGTCAAACCGAGGGATTTTGGGGTCAGCTGAGGATTTGGGGTCCCCAGAGAGATTTTGGGGTCAAATTGGTGAACTTTGAGGTGAAACAGGGGGATTTGGGGGTCAAATTTGTGAATGTAGGGGTAAAGTAGGGGGATTTGGGGGTAAAACTGGTCCAATTGGTGAATTTTGAGGGGAAACTGGGGGATTTGGGGGTCAAATTGGTGAAGTTTGAGGTGAAACTGGAGGATTTGGGGGTGTCAAATTGTGAATTTTGGGGGAAAATGGGGGATTTGGGGGTCAAATTGTGCATTGTGGGGTGAAACAGGGGGATTTGGGGGTCAAATTTGTGAATGAAAGTGGGGATTTGGGGTGAAACAGGTCAAATTTGTGCGTAGGGGGATTTTGGGGTAAAACTGGTCCAATTGGTGAATTTTGAGGGGAAACTGGGGGATTTGGGAGTGAAATCTGTGAATTTTGAGGTGAAACTGGAGGATTTGGGGGTGTCAGAGCAGATTTTGGGGTGAAACTGGGGGATTTGGGAGTAAAACTCATCAAATTGGTGAATTTTGGGGGAAAATGGGGGGATTTTGGGGTAAAAGAGGTCAAATTTGTGCATTTTGGGGTGCAACTGGGGGATTTGGGGGTCAAATCTGTGAATTTTGGGTTGAAACTGGAGGATTTGGGGGTGAAACAGGTCAAATTGGTGAATTTTGGGGGAAAATGGGGGGATTTGGGGGTCAAATTTGTGCATTGTGGGGTGAAACGGGGGGATTTCGGGGGTGCCAGAGCAGATTTGGGGGTCCAAATGGGGGATTTGGGCTCAAACATGGGGTTTTGGGGGTCAAATTGAGGATTTGGGGGTCAAACCGCGGGATTTTGGGGTCAGCTGAGGATTTGGGGTCCCCAGAGAGATTTTGGGGTCAAATTGGTGAACTTTGAGGTGAAACTGGGGGATTTGGGGGTCAAATTTGTGAATGTAGGGGTAAAGTAGGGGGATTTGGGGGTAAAACTGGTCCAATTGGTGAATTTTGAGGTGAAACTGGCGGATTTGGGGGTCAAATTTGTGCATTTTCGGGTGAAATGGGGGGATTTGTGGTGCAACTGGGAGATTTTGGGGTGAAACAGGTCAAATTGGTGAATTTTGGGGGAAAATGGGAGGATTTGGGGGTCAAATTTGTGCATTGTGGGGTGAAACGGGGGGATTTCGCGGGTGCCAGAGCAGATTTGGGGGTCCAAATGGGGGATTTGGGCCCAAACATGGGGTTTTGGGGGTCAAATTGAGGATTTGGGGGGTCAAACCGAGGGATTTTGGGGTCAGCTGAGGATCTGGGGTCCCCAGAGAGATTTTGGGGTCAAATTGGTGAACTTTGAGGTGAAACTGGGGGATTTGGGGGTCAAATTTGTGAATGTAGGGGTAAAGTAGGGGGATTTGGGGGTAAAACTGGTCCAATTGGTGAATTTTGAGGTGAAACTGGGGGATTTGGGGGTAATATTTGTGCATTTTGGGGTGAAATGGGGGGATTTTGGGGGTGAAACAGGTCAAATTGGTGAATTTTGGGGGAAAAGGGGGGGATTTTGGGGTGAAACAGGCCAAATTTGTGCATTGCGGGGTGAAACGGGGGGATTTTGGGGTCAAATCTGTGAATTTTGAGGGAAATCCGGGGGATTTGGGGCTGAAACAGGTCAAATTGTGCATTGCGGGGTGAAACTGGTGGATTTGGGGGTCAAATCTG